>NC_091127.1:40967890-41260390 GCF_040183065.1 Periplaneta americana | reverse complement strand
TTTTTTTGTTTTCACTCTATTTTTTGTGTACATTTTATTCAATTGTCGGTTTCTTCTTTAATTATGTAAATCCTACTTAATTGTAATCTAATACTAATATGTATACTAATGTGTTTATTTTTATTTTTACTGTGTACATTTTTTTTATTGAATTATCGGCTTCTGTTTTTATGTGATTCGTATTTGATTCCAACAACATTAATATGTATTTCACTATGTTTATTTTTATTTTATGAGGTAAATTTTTATGTAACTACCTCTTTTGATCTCATTATGTACCTAAATTCTATCAGTATGTAATTACTTAATTCCGATCCAGTTTTATGTTCAACTATGTAAGCAAGTTTTAATCCTGGTTGAGTGTAACAGAAGGCCTTACGGCCTTATCTCTGCCAGGTTAAATAAAGCCATTATTATTATTATGTACTTCAGAAAATCTTCGCTTGTATGATCAAAATAACTTATTTCACGTCTCTTTTCAAAAACAGAAATAATTAACGAAATAATATAATGCTATAATGAATAAGAACATTCATTCATTCATTCATTCATAGTGTTCTGCCCAAGGGAAAATCTTTCACTGCAAACCCAGCATTCTCCAGTCTTTCCTATTTCCTGCATATCCCTTAGTCTCTGCATAAGACTTTCTAGGACTTTTTATATACTCCAGTTTAACATGGGAAAAACATACCGAATATATATGACAAGGTTATCAAGAGTTATAAGTTATCTTTATTAAAGAAATTGGTGACTTGCGTTTCTCAACATTGTTTAAGATGTGCCTATTTTTCGTTCTTTCAGTCGATAATGTAATTGTAAATGTAATATTAATTGTAATCTTATTGTTCATGTTATAGTTGTAATCCCCTGGTAGAGGGGCAGAGAAGGCCTGACGGCCTTATCTCTACCAGATTAAATAAATAAATCTATACTAATCTATAATCTATAATCCGATATCCCTTAATTTTCTGGGGAAATGGTACCAAAATAGGGAGTGTCTTGATTTTGAAAAAAAAAATGTTAGAATTGTATGTCAATTAAACTATCTTGAACACTGTCGATCACTTTTATACAATTAGAGATATTAACAGTCATAAATCTATACACACACGTCCTCAGTGGCGAATCGTGATATCTTTTTTGGGAGGGGGGGATATGAGATTGGCGACTGATGACCAAGACAGAAACTAATAATAATAATAATAATAATAATAATAATAATAATAATAATAATAATAATAATAATAGAGCATGCGCAATTACTTTTTTGCTACAGTTAAATTCTTGTAAATGATCAAATACAACTTCAGATATTCTTTCGGCAGTCCTGTCATCTGAAAGTCATCTTAATTCTTGTATTTTATTTTATTTTTGTGTAACTTTGTTTTTTATTCATTTTATTTTTTATATTATATCATTTTAAATTATTTATTATTTCGTTTATTCTATTCTTTTAAAATGACCAATGAACTGCATTTAAGGAGATGGAAGAGTGGAACAGAGAAAAATTCTCTCCGGCACCGGGATTTGAACCCGGGGAATTTTTCTCTCTTCCACTCTTCCATCATCATATGATGACGCAGAATTTCTGCATTGAAATATCATATGTACTTCGGTACATCGTAATATATGCAGTTAAGGAGGGTAAAAGGGTACTTGAAAATTCATATTGTAGTCTCTGACAGAATTTCCACATCACCACCCAGAAAGAAGGGTCGTAGTATTAGGATATGCGGTCATATCCTCAAATGCGGTTAAAGTCAAGCCGTACCCCGCCCTCCGCATTCACACCTGTCCGTAACTTCACTGCTAGAAAAAAACCGTTCGCTGTAAGATATTTGGATGGTTCCTCGGAAAGTACTCCTAAGGTCTGAGATGTGCAGCGGCGACAACTCACGACAGAAAGTGGAAGTTTGAAGAAAATTGTTACAACGGGACGCATTAAAAATAAAATATGTAATTAAAATATTTTCTATCCTCAGAGGCACGAAATTAAACTGTAGGATCATCCTCATATCCTTCATGGAGGAATCTCCACTGCACAACCTAATCCTTTAAGGCTCATTCACAATGAAAATTAAACATAATGTAAGCGTTAACGTAACGTTACAGTAAAATCAAGAAGTCATACCATAAGTCAAATGGAACATAAACATAACAGCAAACATACTTGGTAACCATGGAAACATAACAACGACGCCATTTCCTCATATTCTGTCGTATACTTCAGCACTCCACGATTGTGTTCTGTTTGCAAATCACCTAAACATAAGCACGAAAGTTTGGAGTTTACAAACTTTCATGTTAACGTTTTACGGTAATGTTTATGTCAATGCTTATGTGAATTATTGTGAATGATCCCATTTGGTGGCCTGGGCGCAAACTTCTGTGTTTTTGTTACGGTTATGTTTAATTTTCATTGTGAATGGGCCTTTACACTCGACATAACATAGACAATTACTCATTAGTAGTCAATATACGTGATCATAAAACTAAAAATAGTGAACAATTTAATATTCCATATTCTAGATTACATAAGACCAATATAAATTTTTCTGTCATGGGGATGAAATTATATAATAAGATTCCTAGTCAATATTATAAGTTATCAAAATATAGTTCCAAAAGTAGATTTTATAAATGGTTTTTAATTAATCCTTTCTACTCTGTAGATGACTTTTTAAACATAAATTCGCTTGAATTTTTTTTAATAAATAAAGTTATTTACAGTTAGTTACAAATAACACATTAAGAGTGAAGTGTTTTCATTAATTTTTAGAATTTCAAAATATTTTGTCTTTCATTATTCTGAATAAACCTGTTTTCAATTATGCTATGTATTTACAAATGTATTGTTTTTCCTCTTTGCGACGAAACCTAATACTGTGTCTAATGGCTTAATAAATTGAATTGAACTGAATTTATATTCGTTTATATTTTGGTTTCAGGCTAACAAGTACTACAAAGATTCATTCTGTGAAAGCTTCAGTTGTTTCTTGCGAAATTTCTAACAAACGGCAGAATGAAATTCCCGAGTGCATCAATACTTGAGGATTCAATAATTTAGTATGTAAATCATCTGTCAATCAATTATTTTCTCCCTCCCAACATACAATGGAAGTTTCAACAACATTTTTTATAATACGCTTCAGCTGAATCACGCTACTTTATGTGTCAGTTATTTGCAATTTTACGGCTCTCTCATGGACATTTGTGCAACTATTTACTACCGGCCTAACAAATGAACACCAGAAAATATTAACGACAAATGTCAGGATGTTGGCGTCTGGAAGCGCGTTTGTTTTTTTATATTATTAATATTTATGACAGCAACTCGTGAATTTAAATTATTGTATTTATCACGACACCTTCGCATACTGCAATAAAATATAAATTTTTATTAGTGTGAAAGAAAAAGATTTAGATTTCCATTCTAGGTACTAAAAACATACGCAAGGGTACTAAATGACCATTAATAGGTGTCAAAACCAGATATTAAACATTCATAAATCTTGTTATTTAATGTGAAACATGCATTTTGTATTTTAATCTCTCTCATTTTCGTTCGGCAGAAGGTCGTGTTAACATTTCTGCCACACGCTTTAAATATTCTACCATAAAATTTCAATTGCGAATGTAATTTTTTTTATATTAAGATGTAATTAAATCTAGAGAGTTCTATAGGCCTATATCTCGTTTTTAATAGCAGATATGGATCTGCTATAAATTAGGCTACTGTCTTTTAAATTTCAGCCGAACGGATGGGGCTTCGGACTTTCACAGTTATAACCCGTAACACGGGTTCGAATCCCGGTGAGTGTAGTTAGAATTTGTAGTGGGCACAGATGGTACATCGTAGTAGATTTTCGGGGGGCTACTTTCATTTCTCCTACCGGCATTCCACGATTTTTTCTTTAATCATCTATGTACGAGTGTCATACTGGAAGTCATGAGAAACCCATTGTGATAAATCTTAATTTTTACTTTTTTTAGACAAACCAGGTACATCAACTTAATCTCCAGACTTTTCTATCGCTTTTCAACATTTTCTCCATTTCTTTGCACACATTTTTCCCTCAGTTCTGTAAGTTTGAAAATTCCGTTACTGTAGAAGTCCGTTTCATCTTCCCAAAGACACTGACGCACTGCTTTCCGGATGTCCTCCAGCGTCTCGTAGCGTTGGGCTCGCAGCTGCTCCTTTACAGAACCGAAAAGATGGTAGTCGGAGGGTGCCAAGTCGGGACTGTACGAGGATGCAGAAGAGTTTCCCACCCAAATGTTCTGATTTTCTCCACGGTGACACGGCCAAACGTTATCGTGTTGCAGGATGATCTTCTTTCCAGGACATTTCTCGCGCAATGCACGACGGAGCTTCAAAACTGTCTGAATATAGCGGACAGCATTGGTCTGACCAGGTTCAAGAGATTCAACCAAAATGCATCCCAGAACTCATCAACTCTTTCCTTGTTGCGTTCCGTGGCGAGGGCGGCCGCTACGAGGCTCATCTTGGATGCTCGTGTTCTCATCTTCGAAATGTTTCACCCATCTCCTAACACTGCTGACGCCCATGCACATCTGCATATGCACGCTGAAGTCTGAGGTGAATTTCGGCAGCAGATTTTTATTTTTAACAAGGAATTTAATGACAACACGCTGTCGAAACGAACCATCGTCGTCGACCATTTTTCAAACATTGCCTGTGGTCACGTGATAGAAGTTAATGATGTCACAATATATCAATACATAGTGTAACGTCTGTAGATTATTATCATATAATCGTTTTTGTTACATTGTTGAAATTGAAAATATAGTTATGTGTTGCCCGTCACTTTCAGTATTACCCACTGTAGTTAGTATCCCATTTGTGTCGCGGGAAACACTAGAGGGGCAAAGAGAACTAGAGCTTCGATGCGTCACTCCCAGATGCGGAGGCTTGAGTGAAAAAAAATATATATACAGGGTGCATCAAAAATACGTGTACAAACTTCAGGCATGGGTTCCTTACACCAAAAGAAGGAAAAAAGTTCATATGAACATATGTCCCATAATCCTTTGTTTCCCCGTTAGGAACTGTTCAACACATTGGTACACTTATAATGTGCCAACACACAAAACTCATAACCAATGTTCGAAATGTCCTCCTCTTGCTTCTAGACATGCATGCACTCGTCGAATCATGGACTGTCGCACCCTTTCAAATACTCCGGGATGATGTCGAATGGTTTCGCAGGCTTCCATGACACGTCGATGAAGAGTTTCTTGATCCGGGATGTCTGCTTCATAAACCAATTGCTTAAGGTGCCCCCAAAGATAAAAATCCAAAAAACTGAGGTCGGGAGAACGTGCTGGCCATTGAACTGGTCCTCCTTTGCCTATCCATCTGTCATGGTAGACACCAGTCAGTGTATCTCGAACAAGGCGACTAAAATGTGCTGGAGCCCCATCATGCATGAACCACATGTTATGTCTTATGTTCAGAGGCACATTTTCGTGCAGTAATTCTGGAAGAGTGTTTTGGATAAAGTCCCTGTAGATAGCACCTGTAAGACGTGCTGGTAGAACGTATGGACCTACCAGACAGTCACCTACAATTCCAGCCCACACATTAATCCTAAATTGTTGCTGATGTCTAGCCTGAAATACAGCACGAGGATTACGATCTGCCCATACGTGTTCATTGTGGAAATTAGTAATTCCATCTCTCCCAAACGTTGCCTCGTCTGTAAACAAAACTGATGAGACAAACAATGGATTGGCAAAAGTTCTCCCGTGGTGGATAATCGGCAGGCGCAAGGCCCTGCACACGTTGCATTTGATACGGATACAAGAGCTGCTCGTGAGGTACCCTCCATGCTGTAATGTGTGATGTACCAGTTGCCACAGCCAATTGTCTTGTACTGATACCTGGATCGTCTTCGGCACAGTGTAAAATGTCTTCTTCGAGGTTCGGCGTACGAAAAACTTTTGGTCTTCCTCGATCACCAGTCTGTGGTGCAACGGTTCCTGTCTCAGCAACGCGACGATACACAGCAACAAAGGTTTGATGATTCGGTTGTCTTCGGTCTGGAAACGCCATCTGATACAGCCGTACAGCCTCGCGTCCATTACCATTCGCGCGACCATACATAAAAATGATGTCAGCCTGCTCACGAAATGAATATCGTCCTGCCATGGTTGAACGAAACACGTTAACTCACTCCACGTTCACAATTGCAACGTTGAAGACAGACTAATGACAAATGACACATGTAAACAAGTCTCCATGGCAACACTTCGCCATCTGCAGTCCATTTCTGATACGAGTCACAGCCTTCTATGAATGAGTGCATAAAGAAATGAAGTTTTGAGGTTGGACCTCGAAGGCCGTTGAACGCAAACTTTTAGTAATAAATGAATAACGGGGAAACAAAGGATTATGGGACATATGTTCATATGAACTTTTTTCCTTCTTTTGGTGTAAGGAACCCATGCCTGAAGTTTGTACACGTATTTTTGATACACCCTGTATATATACAGGGTGTTTCAAAAATACGACGCATAATTTCAGGTATGTATTTCCCACATGTAGACAATCAAAATAGTTCATTACAACATGTGTCCGGAAATGCTTCATTTCCGAGTTATGGCCTTCACAACATTGAAATTCACCGGAACGTTTTTCTTTCCGCAGGTCGTTGTCATTACAGAAGATGTTCAAAATGTCCATCTCCTGCTTGAATACAGACCTCACATCGATGTCTCATTGACCTGCGAACACGATCCCAAACTCCAGTAGTATTGCGTATATCCTCAGAACATGCCACAATTCGATTCCGAAGGGATTCCAAATCAGGCACCGGAGACGAATAAACCAATGATTTTAAATGGCCCCACAAGTAGAAATCGAGAGGGTTCAGATCAGGTGAGCGTGGAAGCCAAGCAATTGGGCCACCTCTACCTATCCATCGATCAGGAAACCTTTGATCCAAGTACCGGCGAGCCGTACGACTGAAGTGTGCAGGAGCGCCATCATGCAAGAAGTGAATGTGTTGACGACTGATCAGTGGAGTGTCTTCTAAAACATGAGGTATGGTTCCGATGAATTTCAATGTTGTGAAGGCCATAACTCGGAAATAAAGCATTTCCGGACACATGTTGTAATGAACTATTTTGATTGTCTACATGTGGGAAATACATACCTGAAATGATGCCCCGTATTTTTGAAACACTTTGTATACACATATATATGTATACAGAATGGAAGAGTAGCAGTGTTCCTTGAGGTCATTTCTTCGTAGTAGGGGTGAGTGTGACTCCAATATTCACTCCGCAAGACTTGATAGAGGAGAATGTAAACAAAAATGTCTTATCACCAGGGAAAGGATTTATATGTAAATACATATTTACTTATAAAGCTAATATAATTTATATTTTGCATTATCTTTATGTTTCACAATGTGTAGGGTTGAAAAATCCTACTTTTATTTTCCATATTTTTCCATATTTTTGAGTTTAGTACATATTTTCGTTAATTTCCATATATTTTCCATATTTCATATAAAACAGTCCATATTATATTAGGTTTAACAATAAAACAAAACAAAATTCCATTAACTTTTAAAAATACATTTCAACAATAGAGATTTAAACACATGTTCAGTAATCCCTTTAACATCAGAGTTATTTGAAAATTAGCAGTCCTATCAACAATGGGAAAGTAAGTTACAAAACTGTATTAATTTAATTTAAAATTTTTAACAGACTTCAGTTGTGCAGCTCAACAGTTAAATGCCAGTCAGAGTACACATAGGTTCAGTTTTGTAAATCATACTATAAAGACGGTAAATATGCCAAAAGTACGTCATTCAGTCAATTTAAAATCAAAACTAACAAGTTACATTTCAGAATTTAAAGAAGATGGTTTATCAACTGACAATAAAATATTATTTTGTAATTTGTGTCAGTGTGCAATATCATCTACACAAAAGTTCCTGGTGCAACAACACATTACAACTAGTAAACATCAGGCCAACAAACAACTAAATTCCAAGCAGAGACAATTGTTTTTAACACAACCAACAACATCGAATGTAAGATCTGAGTTTAACATCGACCTGTGCCGTTCTCTCATCTCTGCTGATATTCCTCTCTACAAACTAAAGAATAAGGTCTTCAGGGAATTCCTTGAAAAATATACTCAACATACAATCCCGGATGAGTCAACACTTAGGAAAACGTATGCTCCATCCATCTACGATGAGACAATACAGAAGATAAGAGATGAAATTAAAGATAGTTCAATTTGGGTTTCCATTGATGAGACTCCCGACAAAGAAGGTAGACTTGTTGGTAATGTAGTTATCGGTTTGTTAAGTGAACAATATTCTGAACGAATTCTTTTACATTGTGATGTTCTAGAAAAGTGCAATAACAAAACTATAGTTAAACTGTTCAACGAAGCTATGGGTATCCTGAGGCCAAAGGGTGTTATGTACGATAATGTGTTATTCTTTATTAGCGATGCTGCCCCTTATATGGTCAAAGCTGGACAAGCATTATCTGTTGTATATCCTAAATTGACTCATTTTACTTGTGTGGCGCATGCATTTCATCGTGTGGCAGAAGTGGTCAGAGACAATTTCCCTAAAGTAGATTTGTTGATTTCATCAGTGAAAAAAGTATTTCTCAAAGCTCCCAGTAGAGTTAACGTGTTGAAAGAAATGTACCCTGAAATTCCATTGCCACCAAAGCCAATTTTAACTAGATGGGGTACATGGCTAGAAGCAGTTGAATATTATGCCGAACATATAGACTCTATTAACAATGTTCTCCTTGCATTGGACTCTGAAGATGCAGTCTCAATTGATACTGCGAAAACAGTTACCTGTGACATAAGTGTGAAGAATGACTTAGCTCACATTCAGCATACATTTTCATGCATCATAAAAACGCTCAAAAGTCTCCAAAATAGGCACCTTTCACTATCTGAAAGTTTTGAAATTATAAATAGTACTGTGGAACAACTGAATCGTGGTAGAGGTAAAGTTGCAGATGCAGTAAGAGCTAAGGTGGACACTGTACTTTCAAAAAACCCTGGATATGAAGAACTACAAAAGGTTGTTGCTGTGATGAGTGGTGAATCAACAGTGAAGATTAACTTGGACTTATCCCCAGCAGACATTGTGAAATTGAATTATGTACCAGTTACTTCTTGTGACGTCGAACGCTCTTTTAGTCAGTATAAATCTATCCTCAGAGACAATAGAAGAAGATTCACTTTTCAGCACTTGAAAGAAATGTTTGTAACCTATTGTTATGGTAACAGACAATAAAAATTGTGTTTTGTTGAAACTACATTGGAAGATAAGGTACGTCCATTATATTTTTTGTTTAGTTTGATTAAAATGTACCAATATTTAACGTACATAGTCATTTTTTTATAATTTTAAGTCCATATTTAATTCCATATTTTGGTAAAAATCCATATTTAATTCCATATTTTGGTAAAAATAACTACATATATATTTACATATTTCATATATTTTTAGTCCATATAAATCCGTTCCCTGCTTATCACATACCGTACGTTTCGATCAAATTACTGTACATCAAAACATAAAGTACGTATTTAATGAATTTATTATATGCAAATTGTTTGGTTCTTAACATTCTTTATTACGCTATAACTTCTTTAGCTCTAAATTTAGTACCATGAAACTTATTTAATATACACAGTATACTACCACAGTCTAGTATATAGTCACGAAGCTCAATACATAGTAAATATGCATCCATAGATAGTTGCTAACCACTAAGATCGCTACTATCGCCTCATTACAGACAATGAGAAATAATACCGACACAGTCTATTGTTCCTAGCACCCTCACAACTCAAGCTTCGTGACTGTATATACTAGACTGTGATATTATGTTGATTTCCTTGCTTTTTACGTAATTAAAAAATAGTAAAAAGTGTAGGCCTACATTCTTATAAAACAAAACTATTTCCATTAAAGCCTTTTTTACATTTGATGTAAACTCAAAATATCATTATTACGAATACACATTGTGTAACTCAATCTCCATTTAAGTTGTTATCTTTGCAGAAATTAAAAATTTATTAATTTAGAAAATAAATTAAGTTTACAGTAATGTTAAGTATTGTTATCACGCATTTGTTTTATAGACAATAACGGAGAAGTGTAATTTCAGAATTTGATGTGAAATCCATTACTTTCTATGTATTTATTGCTTTACTTCATGCATAATAATTAACTTGCTTATTAAAATGACGAAAGCAATAATTGTTGATGGCCTTCATAATCAACTGGGAAGAATAATTAATTTGTAGTTTAATGACTAATTCCATTAACATATTAAACAGCAATTTACCTACTGCACAGTTACAAAGAACAAAAGAAGCTCTGATTTAGTTCGTTAAAAAAATAAGCAGAAAATGTTCTAAAAAACATAATTAAGATCACATACAACTCTCCTCTTCCTTTCTTTTGGTAATAATTTTTTAGTGAGCAAAGTTTCGCAAATATTTAATAATTACGTACAAGTACGGGGTGTATCAGATATACAATTCTACAAATAACAAAAATACCCCAACACAACAATGCTGAGCTGAGAGTAGTTTAATATATATATATATATATATATATATATATATATATATATATATATATATATTTAAAATGATAATATGATTTTATTTCTTCTAATTGTCAGCTTTCAGCCCTATCTTCATCGAAAATATTGTAGTAATTCTTAATACAAAAAATGTTATCAATGAAAATTTTTGTCTTGCAACTGCTCAGTGGTATTTTAAATTTATTTAGCCGGTTTCATACATAAAAGTATGTCACATATGTCCTATTTTTTTCTACATTTATATATTTTATCACTTCTGAGAAAAATGCACCTAAACTTGGGGAATTTAAAATTGCAAGATATGGAAGCTTTGACACCATTTTTCTGGACTTTCCTATTTTTGTGACATTTGTGAACTTTTTTCTGAAAGTATAGATTGACAAATCGAACTGAAACCCTGACCGAGTTACTACGTGAGCGCTGGCTGTCTTGGGGAGGAGCAAGTGAGAAAGCACGGGGGAAGGGAGAGAGCACTATGCACTATGCACTTGCAGGTCCACTCACAGTTTGTCAAACCTAACAAAAGCATTAAAAGGTTGACTAGTTGCCTGCAATGCTAGCATAATGGAATCTTCCTAGCCGACAATCGAGGCAAAAACGAAGAATCCGTTACTGTGGTATTACTGGAGAGTGGTTCTTCTATTGGTCGCGATGTCCACACATACCCTCTCAGATATTTACGTGGTGATTGGTGACTGAATGACGTGGAGCGAGGGAGACAGAAGAAAGAAAGAGAGAGATTCCAGAAGTTGGCGTGTTTTATGGGGTTTCATTTGAAATTGCCAAACTATATTGTACCCAAAAGGCTGAAATTAATATACAATATCAATGTGATGGCATTTTACACAGCAGGTTAAAAAATTAAGTTTATTTCTATATTCAGCAAAAAAAAAAAAAATAATAATAATAATAATAATAATAATAATAATAATAATAATAATAATAATAATAATAATAATAATAATAACAATTTGCAGTAATTCTTGATGCAAAAAATGTTATCACTGAAATGTTATTTATTTATTTACTTACTTAGTTATTTATTTATATGTTTATTTATTTTGCCAACTGCTCAGTGGAATTTTAAATTTATTTAACCGGTTATATACATAAAGGTATATTACATACCCTACGCAATATTTTTTCTACATTTATATCTTTTATAATTTCTGAGAAAAAGTACCGAAAATTGAGGAATTTAACATTGCAAGATATGGAAGTACAGACTCCCCTTAAGTAATAAAACAGAATAAAACTATTTAATTCAAATATCGGTAGAATTTATGTCCTCCGTTATCCAAAGAAAGCGATTACGAAAAAGTTATGTTTCCCAAAGGCGAAGTTGTATACATAGGCTAAGACAGTCATGTCAATTCATGCCCATAGGAGGAAGCGAGCGCTTTAGAGCTCAGGAGAGCCTGAGCGCTTTACAGCGGAAAGGAAAGAGACAGACGAAAGAGGTGGTAGGGCCTATATGCCGATTGGTCGAGCTATATTCAGGGATGGCCAGCACTGATTCAATTGATAAAGGGAAGAGAGCTTATTAAAACTGTATCCATGTTAATTTTTAGATTTGCCTGAGAAGTATAAGTGAATTATAAGAATGTAAGTTTTAATTTTAATGCCCATTTTTAACAAGTTTGACTTTTTTATTCAAAATAAATATTTTCTCAACTTTTCGTATAGAAAAGTGAAATTTTCAGGTATAGGCCTATTTATTTAGTAGCCTTACAAAATGTTTTCGTAAATCTAATATGCCGTAAATACGTATTACTGAAGATAGTGTATTGAAAATTTTGAAAATATTCGCATGGAAATTGTTTGTAAGGAAATGAATTAACAAAGCAACTGCTGTTACATCATAAGCAAAAGATACGTGCCAATGTGTTGTAAAAATGTCAGCTCTATAGCTTCAGCAGATTTCGAGAAAATAATGTAATATTCTGATGGTAGGAAGTTGCTCACCGATATCACCTTAAGAGCATAATGCGATAAGTGTTTGTTATGTAATATCAGATACACTTAAAACATATACAGCACCTAGGTAACTTTGCTTTGTACTGTAATATTGTTTTGATTGGTTTATTGATTAAGCCTACTTTTATAAGGCTAAAAGTACTATTAATATCAATTTCAACTTATCATATCATACTCAATCTCTTTTTTTGGGATATCACTTTCTTTATGAATGATGTGTTTCATCCATTTAGTACAGTATAGTTGTACTACTATGAAATTTATGTGAATATTCCTTCTTAACTCTTTATTATGTTATTAACATTTAAAACACAACTGAAATATTAACAAATTGGTATTAGTACTTTTGTTTTACAGACAATATAGATAATATCAAACAAAAAGAAGCTATATAAAAATAACGACATAAAATTTCACGTTCCGTTTGATATTTGTGCACCACTGTTTTCTTAATCCAACAGGCTGCTTTTTCATATACACAACCCTTCCTCTTTCCATACTTAGCGTTTGATGCTCGCGCACGACGTCAAGGTCAGAAAAATGCGCTTGCTTTGACATCACTGGTCTAAGACAAAAAAGTTTGGTCTTCAAGTAGACATTTTGTAATCTTTGCAAGTGACATAGCAGTGCGAAATGAATTATGTGACACATTACACTAGCAATATTCCATTCACTGAAATTCACGCGAGCAAATGAAGCCTAATACTCCTGCTCACAATCTACCGGCACATCCTTCAACGCCATTACGGAAACAAAATTATGCACGCCTGTTAAAATCTAGCATCTCCGACCATTTGTTTAGAATGCCTCAGTAATTTTTCACTTAGTTCTCATATTCTTTTATCTTCAATGAGATGCGCTTCGTTTTGAATCTAATTTTCTCTGACTTATAAATACCTATCTTTAGGTAGAGACAAGATTGTCGTTTAATTTAGGAAGTAATTACTCATTTCGAATAGGAAATTTTCATATCTTTATTTTAATACCTATGAGTTCCACTTAATTTTAGACGCTATTTTTCATTGTAATAAGCATATCTCCATCTCTTAATGCAGTACAAGAGATCAACTAATTTGCAGCCACTTAAAACGGGACGATGAAGAACAGAGGGTCTTTGTAAACGTGAGCAGTAAAACGAGTATACACACATGTCCGTCCTGCTAATTTGTTTAAGCACAGTGTGCGCAAAGTAAGAATGAACCAAGTACAGAGTTACAACTTCATTTATATAATGACATGAGAGAATAACACACTCTATGTTCTCTTTACGGAAACGAATCCAGAGGTAGAGATGGAGATGTTTATCAACAGTAATCTCACTAGAGGTTTTGATTTATCTAGAGAAAATCAGAACTCGAGTGGGATTTAATTGACTATTACACGATTAGAAGAAAGCATATAATGATTAGAAGTAACAAAGTACTCCAATACAATAATAGTACATTATGCAACGAGCCTATAATGATAGTAATTAAGACGCCAGTATGTTTGTTTATGAAACGAGCGCAAGCGAGTTTCATAATTTTCATACGAGCGTCTTAATTACCATTATAGGAAGGTTTCATACGACTTTTTATTCTCGACCATATTTCTAACTTGAAATTATTCAGACGTATTCATTTTATTCGCATCTCACTGAAGAGCAGAAGTGACCTTGTGCATCGCTCGTAAATTGTGAGATGTGCGCAGACGAGAAAGTATTGATTTCTTCCGAGGAACAATAATGTCATTGACCTTGATGTAATCAAGAGAATAACATGAACCAATCTTGATATAACCTAGAAATTGATTTAGAATTGAAAAACAAGATGACAAATTGAATTTATTTGAATATTATTTACAATTAACGCTAATTATTATAGTAACAGAACATAACCTTCTGCGACAGTATTGGATTTCCAGCCTCCGTGACGTTTCCCTCGTTGTCTTTCCATTGCATATCCGAGAATAATCGAAAATCTGAACTTTAATGAATAGGTGTACTTTAATGACATGCATTAAAGGACTGCTACCAGGTGTATAATTACTACATTTCGGCATGGTCGAGCATAAAATATTATTTGACCTACGAAAATACAACTGTCTTCAAATGTAGTATTATTGTACCATCTCAGCATTACGCTAGATGGCAGTAATGTGTTATGATTAGCTGTTTTCTTGTTATAAGTTGTGCCAACTATGGAATCTTCATTGAACTCTGTGGACGGTTACTAATCAAGAAGGCTTTGTTGATTCAATTTCATTTTTATTAAAACATCTGCATTCCACTTCAATCATCCGGATCCCAGTAATCAACGTCAATGATTTTCAATAAATTTTAGTATTAAACAATCTCTGATACGTGACTATCCATAATATCATATAGCAGAAGCTATAACAAACATAACCTAAATAATATAAACAAATGTTAGAAAAGATTTAATTAGGGATGATGAAATAAACAAGAAACGTTTTAATTAACGATGATGAAATAAAAAATAAACATGAATAATTTTAAAAGAAACAATTATTGAAAGTACAATTTTCAAATTTGAATGTTTTAGTGGTTGGTAATTCAGTTGATGTTACATTGGACGTGTGCGTAAAAGAAGTGAACTCGTTGATGTACATGGTGTATCCCTCAACTTATTCAGGATTTCCGAAGGGTGCTCTTCATTTATTTGTAAATAGGGTTTCAGGGAAGATGCATAGCTATGACCAGTGATCTTTATTAATTCTTGTTCTTGAATGCCAATGCGAGACATATTTGAAAGTGCTGTGCATCGACTGGAGTGATTTGTAATTTTCTGTTTTTTGACGTCCAGATCAGTGCAGTTTGAAATGTTGGCAAACAAAGAAACAAATGCTAGGGTAGTGATAAAAATAAACAAATGCTAGGGACGCGATAAAATTAAACAAATGCTAGGGACACGATAAAATTGTGCGATAAGCAGCCATGATTGGTTGAAAGACGTCCTTTCGTACCGTTTTATTGGTCAAAACTAGTGTGACGTAGTAAAAGTGTAATAGTCAATGAAACATTGAACATCCCTAAACAGTTCAGCCTATTTGTGCACCAGTTATGGATCGAGTTGCGTGCCGATGGTGATTCCTGGCTAAGCCGTCCCCACCAATACGCATTTCTCTGCAGCCACAAAATCGGTATACCATACTTGTAATCTAATGGTGGTCTGATGTAGACTATCTCACAGTTCTATACGACTCATCATTAGGGCTAGGATTTTGATGACCTATAAATCATGAAAAAATGTCCTAAACACAATGCATTTATGACCTAAAAATCTTTCAAAAATCCCCTAAAAATTGATCTTACATAATCGGCTTAGTAGGAGAAGAGGTTTTGTACTACTTAATATTTAGACTAGTAATTAAATTAAATTTTACATATTTTTTCTAAGTAATACACTTTAATTAATTATTTTACCTAATGTAGTTTCCATGAATGATCGTTCACCTCTGCTTTGGCATGTGGCCATGAGGTCAACAGTCAGCTGGTCGGTCTTGGCCCTTCATGAGCTGTAGCGCCATGGATTTACTTTACTTCTAGTTTTCATGTAGTCTACCACAAGGCCACTCTTATTCGGAATTAGCGGTATAGAGTCTATATTGAAGGAGTGGTTGGACTGATACTTTACATGGGGGTGTACTACGTTAAAATGGCAATATGTGTGTAGAAAAACGATTAAAATATTATACAAAATAATGGGTATTAATGGACAAAATATGTGAAGATAATATCAAAGAAAATAAACATTATTTTACATTAATAACAGGGATTTATGGCCAAAATTAAATGAAAATGCCTAAAAAATGACAGAATAAAAGAAAAGATGCTCTTATGAGTTGAAACAGGCAAAAAATGCAGAAAAAAAATGCCGTAACAAATATGTCTTAAAACACTCAGTTTATCACATAACATATAAATACTAAAGCAGTAATGTTTCTGACTTACTGGAAAAAAGATGCAATTTCATCAAAATCCTAGCCCTACTCATCATATTTCCGTCAGGCACACAAAAATCTAAGCTACTCCAGTAGGCCTATTTCTAATAGAGATTTATTAATCGCCTAGACCAATGATATTTGCTAGAAATTAGAGGAGAGCCAAAAATGAGAAATAGTAAATTGCCGAGAACCACAATGCATTTCGCAGTATTGAAGCTCAACACAATGTTCGGATTTTTTATTAAGTTATTTGACCTATTATTATTATTATTATTATTATTATTATTATTATTATTATTATTATTATTATTATTATTATTATTATTATTATTGTATTTTTGGGACAAGTTACCTGGTTGAGTTTTTTTCCTGGGTTTTCCCTCAAAACGTTAAATGTTGGGTAACTTTGGTTTTGGACCCTGGACTCATCTCGCTAGCATTATCACCTTCATCTCATTCAGTATCTAGATAACCTAAATAGTTGATAAGGCGTCGTAAATAAACAACTAAGAAAATTACTGGTACTTTTAAGTTGAAGGGCGGACTCTGCTTCTTTTTCGCAAAATCATGTAAATACGAACAGGTTCATATGTTGTTTTATTCCACCTATAATCTGTCTTGAATTTGGAAATTCAGAAAATAAAATGTCACACATAGCTAGAAGACACTCCTTAAGAATCTCCAAATCTGTAAATGGCTTAATTTCTGCTGCGTGGTACAATGCTTTTGTTGCCAATTCCTTTTTATGGACAGTGGAATAGATTATTTTCTGTTCAGATATCACGAACATTTTAAAAATATTTACTTTTTCTATGCTTGATTGAGAATGTTTCGGTTACGTGTCAAAATTTGGTTGCACGTTATTGTAATGTCTTTTAAGATGAAAACGTTTATATCACATTAACATATCAATACATAATACCCTACTCACAGGAGACATGACTCTACTTTTTTTTTAAAGAAATAATATATGTCGTTGTTGAACACCTTCATGGGTAATAGTAATGTTGGATACCCAATGTTTTCTCCAGTTGCACATTAGCCTATTACAGAAGTTAAAAAATAATTCTCAGAAAATGTCATAGTACTCGTAATATTAATTGAAGATCCGCAAAATGTCTTTGGGAGCCGCATGCGGTTCGCGGGCTGCGTAATGAGTACCACTGGTATAGACCAGTCATGTCAATTGATGCCCATAGGCGCAAGCGCGCGCTTTAGAGCTCAGGAGAGCCTGAGCGCTTTGCAGCGGAAAGGAAACTGGCGAAAAGGTAGTATATGCCGCTTGGTCGAGCTATACACAGGGATGGCCAGCACAAATTCAATAGATAATAGGAAGAGCACTTAATAAAACTGTATCCATGTTAATTTTTTAATTTGTCTGAGAAATATAAGTGCATTATAAAAATGTAAGTTTTAATTTTAATGCTCATTTTTCACAAGTTTGTTTTTTTTTTTTTTATTCAAAAGGAATATTTTCTCAACTGTTTTTTTTTTCAGAAAAGTGGAATTTTCAGACAAAGCCTATTTATTTAGTAGCCTTACAGGTGCTGAAATAATGTTTACGTAAATCTAATATACCATAAATACGTATTACTGAAGATAGTGTATTACAAATTTTGAAAATATTCGCATAGAAAATGTTTGTAAGGAAATGAATTAACAAAGCAACTGCTGTTATATCATAAGCAAAAGATATGTACCCATGTGTTGTAAAAATGTCAGCTCTATAGCTTCAGCACATTTCGAGAAAATAATTTAATATTCTGATAATAGAAAGTTGCTCATCAATATCACCTTAAACGCATAATGCGATAAGAGTTTTGTTATAGAATATTAGTTATAGTTAAAAATATACAGTACCTAGGTAACTTTGCTTTGTACTATAATATTGTTTTGATTAATTCATTGATTAGTTTTGTAAGGATAAAGATACCATCTATATCAATTCAAACTTATTATGTCGTACTCAGTCTCTTTATTTGGGATATCACTTTCATTACGAATGATGTGTTTCATCCACTTAGTACAGTACTATTGTACTAGTATGGAATTTATGTGAATATTCCTTCTTAATCCTTTATTATTGTATTGTATTGTATTTATTAACATTCCATGGTATTCATACATGCTTACAGCTAGAATATGGAACAAGTCAAAAAACTTAACACTATTATAAAATCTTGATTTATAGTCACAGTCTAGATGAAATATATACAGACGAGATTTACAATATAGCCTACTAGTACAACACAAAGTTTTAGTATCAATTTCATGAAGTGTTATTGAATGTCATGAATTCACCTACAGAATAGAAGGTGTGAGAAATTAGGCACTTCTTTAATTTGGCCCTAAATAATTTTATGTTTTGAGTTTCATTTTTTATATCGATAGGGAGGCTATTAAACATTTTTATGCCATATCACGCACTCCTTTTTGATAGCACGATAGACTTGCCGATGGAGTATGAAAGTCATTTCTTTGACGTGTATTTATGCTATGAACTGTTGAATTAGTTACAAAGTTTTCACGATTACATAAGAGGAAGATTATTAATGAAAAGATATACTGACAAGCCATGGGCATTATTTGTAGTTTTTTTAAAATAGCCCTACACAATTCCCTAGATTTGGCACCTTCTATCATTCTAATTACTCTTTTTTGTAATAGAAATATATTGTTACTATCTGTTGAATTTCCCCAGAATATTATTCCAAAACTCATTACCGAGTGGAAGTATGCAAAGTACAGTATATTGTTTTTAAGGTATTGATATTTACTATCTTTTGCATAGATCTAATGGCAAAACAAGCTGAATTTAGTTTGCGGGTAATTTCTTTAATATGATTTTTCCAATTTAACACATTATCGATTTTTAAGCCAAGAAATTTGGTTGTTGTTATTTCTAATAGGGATCTATTATTAATTATTGCGCTAGAAATTTGCGAGGTTGAATTTGGACAGGATTTAAATTGAATTATGTTAGTTTTGTTACGATTTAATACTAATTTATTGATTGAGAACCAGTCACATATTTTGAAGATTGGAATGTGTTGGAGTTATTGGCTGTAATTACTATACTTGTGTCATCTGCAAATAATATGGGATGACCTACATCTTTTATTAGGGGGGCAAGATCATTTATATACACTAGAAAAAGTAAGGAACCTAATATTTATCCTTGAGGAATTCCATTATTAATAGTTCCCCATGTCGATGCAGATTTCATAGTTGTATTGGTTTCAACTTTCTCTTTCCTATCTATGAGATATGAGTGAAACCATTCCATAATAATCTAATTTATGTAGCAGCATTTTATGATTTATACAGTCAAATGCTTTGGATAAATCACAGGAAATCCCTCCAATTTGTAATTTTTTATTAACTGCCTCCAGAATTTTGTCAGTTAAACTAAATGTTGCATTTTCTGTGCCTTTATTTTTCCTAAATCCAAATTGTTCTGGGACTAAAATGTTGTATCTTTCTAGATGATGATATAATCTTTTATACATTACTTTTTCAAAGATTTTGGAGAAGACTGGTAGAAGTGATATGGGTCTGTAATTTTGTGGAGACGTTGTTTCTCTCTTTTTGAAGATAGGAATAACCACTGAATATTTTAATCTCTCGGGAAA
Source organism: Periplaneta americana (assembly GCF_040183065.1). NCBI lineage: Eukaryota > Metazoa > Arthropoda > Insecta > Blattodea > Blattidae > Periplaneta > Periplaneta americana. The sequence goes on along the minus strand of NC_091127.1, from coordinate 41,240,201 downwards.
TATACCATTAAACACTGAATAGTTACATAAATAACTTAATAGCCCAGCTATAATATGCGAACTCGCTTTTAATATTTTGCTTGTTATTTCATCATACCCTGAGGAGTTTTTTGACTTTAGATTTTTAATAATTGCAATTATTTCTTGTTTGTTTGTTTGTTGGAAATATTTGAATATTTGGAACTTTTGTCGGAAAATATTGTGTTAAAGAATCTGAACTGTTAGTAACATTATCTTGGGGGAATGTTGAGGTTATGAGTTATTGTAAGAAAATATTTGTTAAATATGTTTGCAATTTCATTTGGGTCTGACGTATTTGTATTGTTAGATATAAGGGTATAGTTTGTTACTTTACTTTTTGATCGTCCACTTTCTTTTTTAATTATGTTCCAAGTTGTTTTGATTTTATTATCAGAGTTTTTTTATTGTTATATTATAGTGTAATTTTTAGCTTTTTGAATTACTTTGTGTAATATTTTTTAATAATTTTTATAGTGTTGTTTAAAACAAAACTGCAATATTAAAAAATTAGTGTTAGTACTTTTGTTTTACAGACATATCGATAATACAGAAAGGAGCCAAATAAAAATAACGACATAAAATTTCATGTTCCGTTTGAAGTTTCTTAATCCAACAGGCTGCGTATTCCTCCTTCCATACCTAGCGCTTGATACCCGCACACAACGTCAAGGTCAGAAAAATGCGCTTGTTTTGACATCACTGGTCTAGACTATAAGCCCATCACTACTGCTTTCTACCAATCTTTGGACTAACAACGATCATAATGCGGATGATCGATTCGGCGTCACACAAAAACAAGTGGTGCCCATATTTTCAAGACGTAAATAATATTCTAATAAAATGTAAATTGTGAGAATGTTTGTGGAATTACAAGGGAAAAACGAGAGAATCTCGGGAAAAACCTTCGTAGTCTTGGTCTTACCACAATACAAAAAACTGCAATAGACGAGATATGAACTCGGGTCTGCGGTCATAGTAAGCCAGCTCTTCTTGCCGGCTGAACTACCAAGGCGACTGGAAAGAAACCTAACAAGCAGAATATTCACCTCAGAGGTCTTCTGTAGGGGAATGTACTTATTTGGCATAATCAGATATCATCACATCATCAACGACTCGTTTTTATTGCGCGCATGTGTTATGCATGTTCGACGGCAATGAAATTCAAAGTTTATCACTGTAATTGTGTTCCGATTCCACTAATTTCTACTTAAAGTTTGAGTTGTTAGCTCGAACTCGAAATGAGGTTTAAATTACCAAATTATATGGTTGCTTTTCACACACAGAGCTAAACAACGCCTCAATAACCTGCGTGCTACCACAAATATAGGACTTATTCTTGTTTTATAGGGTTACTCAAGAACAGTACATTAGCAACAAGCGGTACAAAGACGAGAAGTACTACGGAACACATATATTGCTGGTGCGGTCAGGAATATGGCAATAATTATATCTACATTATTGACAATAAGGAAACACGAGCTGCCTGCGCAACTAGAAATCTACAGTACAAATTCATTACATAACTGCGCTTGATACTGAAATGAAAACGTTCTAGTATTTATTTATTTAACCTGGTAGAGATAAGGCCGTCAGGCCTTCTCTGCCCCTCTACCAGGAGATTCCAACTATAATATGAAGAATAAAATTACAATTAGTATTAAATTTACAATTACAATTGCAAATAAAATTACAATTAATATTAAATTTATAATTAAAATTACAAATAAAATTACAATTAGTATTAAATTTACAATTACAAATAAAATTACAATTAGTATTCAATTTACAATTACAAATAAAATTACAATTAGTATTAAATATATAATTACAAATAAAATTACAATTAGTATTAAATTTACAATTACAATTACAAATAAAATTACAATTAGTATTAAATTTACAATTACAAATAAAATTACAATTAGTATTAAATTTACAATTACAATTACAAATAAAATTACAATTAGTAGTCTATTAAATTTACAATTACAATTGCAAATAAAATTACAATTAGTATTAAATTTACAATTACAATAAAAATAAAATTACAATTAGTATTAAATTTATAATTACAATTACAATTAGTAATAAATTTACAATTACAAATAAAATTACAATTAATATTAAATTTATAATTAAAATTACAAATAAAATTACAATTATATTTAAATTTACAATTACAAATAAAATTACAATTATTATTAAATTTACAATTACAAATAAAATTACAATTAGTATTCAATTTACAATTAGAATTACATATAAAATTACAATTAGTATTAAATTTATAATTACAATTACATATAAAATTACAATTACAAATAGAATTACAATTAGTATTAAATTTACAATTACAATTACAAATAAAATTACAATTAGCATTAAATTTACAATTACAATTACAAATAAAATTACGATTAGTAGTCTATTAAATTTACAATTACAATTACAAATAAAATTACAATTAGTATTAAATTTACAATTACAATTACAATAAAAATCAAAGTAGTAAAAGATTACCTGACTAATGAAAGCTAGATAATTTACCATACGAAAACAAAGAATATTTATATTTACTGAATTACAAATTAAACCCAGAATAACAAAATTGTATAGTGATGAAGTTATCGGAATTGAAATATTTTGTGATAGATTAAGGAAACTATTTACAAGAAACCATGTCTAAACGAGTTTCAATTACTGACCAAGTGCCTAGTAAGTCTTCGTTTGAATTCAATTTTATTTCGACAGTCCCTGATGCTAGCAGGTAACGAATTCCAGAGTCTTGGCAGGGCTATTGTGAAAGAGGATGAGTATGAGGAGGTGCGATGGGATGGTACTGTTAGTGTTGTTTCATGACGAGAGCGTGTGTTCAGATTATGGTGGGAAGAAAGGTAAGTGAATCGAGACGATAGGTACGAAGGAATAGAAGAGTTCAAGATTTCGAAGAGAAAGAGAAGTGAATGTGTAGCTGTAGAAGAACAACGTTCATGGTTTCCATATCCGTACTGACATTTAGTACAAACAGAAAAATCCAGTGCCATTTGTACAATCCATGTGGCCCAATGTTGAAAAGGTCCAGGATGTTTAGTACAATACTATGTATATGGTCTATTTTTGAAAAAAGTCCAGGATATTTGCTTCAATGTTTATATTCGATACAGTCCATATGGCCTAATATTAAAAAAGGTTCAGGATACTTGGTTTAATGTCTTTTTCTTACAAATATACTTACATATGATAATATGTACTAATTGTAGCCTTATCTCCAATTAACTGTAAGTCGGCAACAAAGCAAACACAAATTTACAGTTTTATTGAGTTACACAAACTAACTTTTAAATCATAAATAACGTGGCAGACATATTTTTTTCACAGAAACAGAAGCCAATGTTACATCATAAAAGGTATTGTTATTTTTTTCATTTCTATAGAGCCTAGATTAAAAATAAAATTGGCCCTAAAACAGTACCATGTGGGACGCCTAATTTTAAATTATCAATGTTACTAAGCTAATTAAGAAGTTTAGCTACCTAGGTTCTATTACTTAATTACGATTCAAATAAATTTATTTGCGAGTATACTATAACTTTCAAATTAGAGTGTGTTTTGTATTTTTCAGAGTTGCATAGAGCTTTAAACTTTAGACTTCACAAAATTTTGAATTCTGAGTTGTTTCTCTTTTCAAGTGACCCGTCGAAAAATGTTATGTTTTATTTAACTTCGCTCGCAACTGCAGAGGTTATATCAGCGTCGCCGGATGTGCCGGAATTTTGTCCCGCAGGAGTTCTTTTATATGTCAGTAAATCTACTGACATGAGCCTGTCGCATTTAAGCACACTTAAATGCCATCGACCTTGCCGTCCCGTCCCGTCGATATAGGTATATAATTTCAAAAGGCAAAATTTACTGTAACAAATGTCTCTGGACTTTTTATTGGACCATAATGCATTATAACAAATGTCTCTGGACGTTTTTAACATTGGACCATAGCACTGTACCAAATGCCTTTTAATGGATGTTCTCTTGTTTTACAAATTATCAAAGCCTGCTACGTTCTAATCATGGCTCACTGAATAAGTCATTTCTTCATTATTTTGAACATAGGTTTCTTATGGAAATGTTAAATCTGTACGTCCTATACCAAGAAAAACACACGGTATACATGTTACAATAGTAGGTGATGACGGAGGCTCTTGTTTAACCACTTAAATAATTTCTATGTCTTTTGACAGTTGTGGTCATGCATATATTTAATTACTGTTTCCTTACACACAAATTCCACAATTTGGGACATCTGGCCGAAATCTATGGCTGATCACTAGGATCCAGAATACAAAGCACAGGTTAAATTAAAAATACAATATGATTGCGGAGAGAATACGGAACAATGATAAATTTAAAAATAAAGTACAATTTGAGTTCGGAGAAACATGAGATGAAAATACATTGAAGAGTAATAAAATGAAGTAAAAAAAATTACATAGTATTATACAAGTGATTGTGTAAAATGGATAATGAATCTCTCAATACCATTAGACAAATTTTGTTAATGTCCTCATTAGAAAATTTAAGACAAAGGAGAATGTTTTTGGTTAACTTAAATGAAGTTCCCCTAGCGCCAAAAAGAAGTCCTTTCACTTCCCAAGTATTAATATTCATTTTGTATCTCTCACTGAAGTGAGGAATACATGGATTGTAAATAGACTTCTTTTCATCGTTAACGTTATTTGCTTGTTGATCATCCTTCTCAAAACGGACAGTGGGGTCAAGAATGAGGCTTCTTTGATTCCGGCGATCGATGGCTATAATGTCTGCTCTTCTCGTTGACCCATTCTCAGCCAAGCAGTGCACTTCTTCGTAAACCTCCCACCTTTCCTTCCGAAGAGTGGTTGCGATGGAGCTTCTCACTTTATGGTGGCGATTGTTCCTCAGTAGTTCTCCTTTAGGGCAATAACCCAAAACATGTCCAAGGGTTTCTACTTCGCTGCGTCCGAATTATCAATCCGGTTCATCCGAGGCTTATTGCGAGATTTGAAAGCAGTTATAAAATTACTGCCAACGGGTTGCCGGCCCGAAAGGGTAGAATTGGTGGGGTTTCCACCTATACAGCATTTCCTCTGTATATGATCTTGTGGTTATACCGCCAATACCCGGTCCCCAGAGCCTCATCTGTAAAAGCAGGTTGCACCACGGGCAGGTTGAGGATGGGATTTGGATAGGAGAGGTTATAGAATGCACTTCACTATCTCTTGCAACCCATTATTAGACATTAAAAATATGAAAGCACAGAAACTCTTATAGAATTGGAAAAGACAGGCATGTATCATGGCCTAGACGTAAGAGTATCCATGCATGTCTTTTCAATTTCTTAACGGAGCCACCTTGAAATAAGCGAAGACAGCATTCTCTGAGATGAGCTATATGGGAATCCACGCCTTGCAATTATAACATACAGAAAAGGGGCGGATTTGCAACTGGAAAAACCGACCGACGCTGAAGAAGGTGAAGAGATAACAAATCTCAATCAGTAGCAAAAAGTATCTAACAAGAGTGTGTTTACGTGTGAATTGACTGTGAGACACTCTACTCTATCGATTAAATATTGGAAGAAATAAATAAATACATATGTTCTGTATAAAGAAAAACGCGTTAGACATGCCATCAGGTTAAGACGCTACTGTATGGTCATTCTTCTTGTTAAACTCTCCAGAAAAACCGTCAAGAACTGCCCCAACATCGATATAGTAGTAGAAAGTTCGTAAAATCCAAGGGATCATACTGATAAATAATAATACAAGCCTCTTCTACAGCACACTTTAACAGCTGTCAGTTACCTCTGCTTTCCTCTAGCAACAGAAATGCAACAAATTTCACAAGAGTATCCAGTGCCAGTGGATAGCAGTGACTGAATGGTCTGTATCGTCAGCTCATCAGATCACTTATCTGTGGCACGCTAAGTATACCTCTTCATAGAACATCTTGTTATTCATCATCTTTTACAATATCCACCTCGCGTCAATGGAATTCCTTGTCACAAAGTATTAGGGGCTGCAAGACAATAAACACCTTTAAGAACAGCTTAAAAGATAACCTTATTAGCATTTCACTCCAATCATACTGATTTAAACTATCACTGACTACATTGTTACTTTTTTCTTTAGACATCATCCTGATTGTGCTGTATTTTAATTGTCTCGTAATAATCTCTTTCTATTATCTAATATTATTTGAAATATATTAACATTCTATGTATTTTAGTTTAATTCTGCTACACAGTTTATTTCAGTGTTTAATTAATAGTTCATAGTATTTTGTTGTTTAATTTGTAAATAAATTTTGTATACATGTAACTCTCATCTAAATCAAATTGTTGGATTCTTTGTAAGTTCATGCATATGTATATACACTTTTTGCTGGTTGAGTGGAAGAGAAGGCCTTACGGCCTTAACTCTGCCAGCTAAAATAAATCATTATTATTATTATTATTATTATTATTATTATTATTATTATTATTATTATTATTATTATATGTGGTTCGAGTCTCGGTCACGACTGGGAAAAATCCATAAAGACATTTTGTGGAAGACAAAGTAGCAGTTGAGGTTTTTTTTTTTTTTAGGGTTCTTTCCCCACATGAGGCATCAGCATTATTCCGTCGGATTTCCATTCCATAGCATTCCGAAGCCTTTAGCTGGGGCTGGTGTAGGAACGTACGTGTTGTTTGCCTGCTTTAAAATCTGGATACTTACTAAATCTTAGAGCAGCCATTCCCAACCGGGGTCCTCAATACAGTAAAAATTAAAAAAAAAATAAAATAAAATAAAATAATGGTTCTATAAAATTTACAAAATGTGAATTTTACACACCAAATAAAAATACATAAATTCTATGGCAACCTTTTGATTTTATTTTATGAGTTTAGTTTGATTTTATTTTATGAGTTTAGTTTAATTTTTTAACTAACGTATTTCTGATATTTATCTACACTAATAATAAATCTGTAGCCGAAATTTTTCTCGTAATTTTCGATTTTCCAAAAATAATTGGTTCTAACATATATAATTAACCACCCTGAAACAGAAAATCGCTTTTTTGAAATTTTTGTTTGTATGTCTGTCTGTCTGTCTGTCTGTCTGTATGTTTGTTACCTTTTCACGCGATAATGGCTGAACGGATTTCGATGAAAATTGGAATATAAATTAAGTTCGTTGTAACTTAGATTTTAGGCTACATGACATTCAAAATACATTATTTAAAAACGGAGTTATAAGGGGGCCTGAATTAAATAAATCGAAATATCTCGCTTATTATTAATTTTTGTGAAAAATGCTATATAACAAAAGTTTCTTTAAAAATAATTTGTGATAAGGTTTAGTCCTTGAAAAATTTTGACAGGACTGATATTTAATGAGATAAATGAGTTTTAAAATTAAAATATGTCATCTAAGGCCGTGTAATGAATTAAAAAACAAATGACTTCGTCTATAAGGGGCCTTGGACAGCAACAATCGAAAGCTATGAAAGATTGCCTACAGAGAATGTTTCTGTGTTTGTATGAAGTAATATCGGAAGCTAAATTAACCGATTTGTATAATTATTTATTATTTCACCATTGGAAAGTGTAGTTTCTCTAGATGGACATAATACTATAATGTTATTACAGTAACTTCTGATATAATATAATATAATATAATATAATATAATATAATATAATATAATATAACATAATATAATATAATTTAAGTTATTTGAAGGGTTCACAACCATAGTGGGTCAAGCGCCATTTACTGAATATGTAGAAAACAAGGGTTAAAATTAATTTATTACCATAATTCAATGGAAACCTATAAAAAGTAAAATAAAATATACACATTAAATCTAAATGATGTCAATCTTCATTAAACTATGGTTGCATGTAATAAAAATTAAGAAACAGCTCAAAGGAATTGTCATTGCACCAAATGAATGTCTCTGGACCAAAATGATTGCATTTTAATTATTTGGATGCAATTTAAATTAAGTAACATATTAAACGATTTATCCTTCTATCAAACACGAATGTTCCCTGGATCAAACGTCCTATTTTAATTATGCAATTACTTTACATTTTTTGTAACGGGTGCAGCGGAGCGCACGGGTACGGCTAGTATTACATAAAGATAAAGATAAGCCTTTTTAATGTCCCTGTAGAGCAATGGCCTCCTGGTAAGGGTTTAGCTCATATATACCTAACGCTCACTTCATTATTACACTAGCACGTATTATTCATTCAGTTTCTCTATATTATTATTATTATTATTATTATTATTATTATTATTACTGCTGCTACTGATAAGCTATGAGTATTATTATTATTATTATTATTATTATTATTATTATTATTAAATCAATAACTAGTAAATAACTGACAATAATCATCAAAAGATTAAACAATTAATTAAAATGGAGATAGCCTATAGCGTAGTAATTATTTTATCATTCAAGGAAAGATGTAGGCCTATATATTGAGACACGTATATAAAAACTGAATCAGGAATTTGCAAAAGGGACCAAGTCCGAAAAAGTAAATTTTAAGAAAACAACAAAAAACTTTCTGTATGGATCTGGATGAATGACAGTCCAAAGATGTTGATACACAATTTAAATGTGTACATACTATAGGGCTTGGTTCCTTTTAATGCTGAAATCCGAGAAGAGTGTATGAAGAGCCAGAAATGGGTATAGACTCAATTTGCAAAAAATATGGACTTGGTTCCTTTTGCAAATTCCTGATTCAATTATGTTAACACTTGCTGATTAATAATAATAATAATAATAATAATAATAATAATAATAATAATAATAATAATAATACCTGTTATGCCTGTGTATTCAGCGTAATTTTCTGTAATATCGCTTCTATATACTACTACTAATTGAACCGTTGAGCAAAGCAACATATTACATTTTCTCCGACAGAACAGCGAATAAATTCCTCTTTCCATTCTGTACGTAACCTTCTGTTCCTGCTCGTAGAGACAGAGGGTTTGTAGAGCGACGTGGTACCGACACTGCTTACCTTCAGTACGTGAGCGAGACAGGGAGCAATGTACTGGAAACTTCTCTTACCAATATAAATGTCTTTGATTACACGACGTAATCACGATACCCAGTTTGGTCACTGCTGATTTAATATCTTCTGATGCCCCGTACTTTTTTCCCGTTTACATCAATCGTGTAACCCTTTTTGTGTTCCATGTTTTTAATAATTTCCTTCATAAGAACATTACAAAATAGCGGTCTTATTGAATCCCCCTGGAAATTTCATTTCTTCTGATTTGACTCTAGTAAATTAATGTTCAAAAATGCCTTTGATAAAAGTTCTTAGTCCGTTATGTACGCTATTTTTAAACAGATGAGAACACATATTCCATTTGTGCACGATATATAGTGTGTAAATCTTGACTTGGTATCACGATCAAGTCGCTGGACAGTCTGTCTGTCTGTCAGTCAATCTTTTGGAAACAACCGGACAACATGAGCTTTAGAACCGGTTTAATATGATCATTTGGAGCTTCTGCGTAACTCCGACACGTTAGGAAGCTAAGAAGGAAAAATAAAATCGGCACACACTCCGCTCCTTGATGGGCCAACCACTTAACACACAACTAATTATACAAGTAATTATACTCCACAGCCTTTGCCGTCCAGCACAAAAACACGACTTAATTAAAAAGTGCTTGCTTGTCTATCTTGATTTAAGATCTACAATTACCAACTCCAGTACAAGACTCTATTACGACACATGAAGCAGGATTTCATTAAAGACTTTACAGCATGAAAAGAAGAAATTATTCAGCTTGCAGTCATGTGCTCGTCTTAGAAAACACATTAACCGTCAACGGCTCTAAATTATTTTTATCAAAAATTTGATCTCGACTGCCACAAAAGAGAAAAATTACATTCTGGTAACTGAAATGTGTCCACAAAATTGCCGTTATTGATATCTTGCATTTCAGCTTACAATTTCCTGCAAATTCTAACCATGATTAATATTTATAATAAAAATAAAAGTTAATGGCGAGATAATTAAGAAGTATCACCCAACACGCCTTCATCATGAATGTATGTAATGAATATATACTAATTTCCATATACGCTGATGCTCATCTTAATGTCAGGTCCCGCGTCACGTGGCAACCCCGCTGTTGATCAATGAAATACATAATAATCAATGTTACATTCAACATCACTATAATTAGCATCATCATCATCTCTTCCTCTTCTTCTTCTTCTTCTTCTTCTTCTTCTTCTTCTTCTTCAAGGAGTGAACTTTGATAACGGTTCCGCTCCCAAGAAAAAATGTAAAACTGTAGGTCACCTTCCCATCTTTGAAGACGTTCCACATATCTGTTACAGGTGAGCTTACAGTTCATATCTATTTGAGCAGCTCTACTATGGATCATTAGTAAAATTTCCTCAAACTGCACAATTTTAAAACTATAATAACGTCGCTCTTATTTCCGGCAGCCAATCACGTTGCAGGTCGGCTACATTTAAAAGTGTGCATCTTGTGATTCGCTGCTGATGACGTTATGCACTTCCTAAGGCTCGATAAATAGTTAATGATAATCGCCCGCCATTTTGGCTCTTTCGTTGGCGTTCGCAGAAAGCACACGAGGACGTTTTTTGCCGCTCAATTATTTGCTCAATTACTGTGCGTTTGATTTATTATCATAGGAGCTACGACATGATAATCTTTAACGGTGCGGCAAATAGATTCCTCGTCTGGTAGCTCGGCAACGAAAGAACAAAAATGGCGAACGATACTACCTACCGAGACTTTATAGAGGCTTCACTTCCTAAGGCGTAAGCAAAGAGGAGTCACGCCGGAAATAACAGCGACGCGACTATAATGATGTAATGGATTATGTTAAAGAAAACTATATTGTAAAGATTCGAAGCTCGGGGATACCACAGAGATAAGATCAAGCTGTTCTATAACGTTCAGAAGACATATACCGGTAGATGAAATCTTTATATCAACTAGCCTAGTCTTGTCAACTGAGCGCCCCCGACTAGGGCCGATTCTTGACCATGAACTTAACAAAGAAAGGATGTTGTAACCTGTTTTGTCATATTGTTGTAATAAGCTATTAAAATCTGCACAGTTATATTAGTTCCACTCTGTATAGTTCATTATTAGGTTATAATGGATAGAGTTAAAAGTTGATAAGCCAAATCTGATCACAAATTGAGTTAAATTTACTGATAAAGTGATGACTTTGTCACGAAATACTACACCTTGTAAAAACGCAAGTTTTCTTCAATCGGGTAACTAATGGCAGAGTTAGGGTAGCCTATAGCTATTCATATTGCTGAACAAGAAAAAATATGATAACCACTTCTATTAACACAGCCACTTTCGATAAGGAAGATGAACAGAATAACTTAGAATTAGAATACCAACTAACTGTTTCTATTTCCTTACAAATGCTACATATACAGGGTGTTTCAAAAATACGGGGCATAATTCCAGGTATGTATTTCCCACATGTAGACAATCAAAAGAGTTCATTACAACATGTGTCCGGAAATGCTTCATTTCCGAGTTATAGCCTTCACAACATTGAAATTCACCGGAACGTTTTTCTTTCCGCAGGTCGTTGCCGTCAAAGGAGACATTAAGAGGGCACTCTGATAGTTCATTCCGAGGCGAAGGTTACATTCAGTGTTATGTAGGCGTTAGACTGTGCGACATGTATTCAAATCAAGAGCTGGCAGAGATACACTTCATGTACGGTAAGGCGGACGGCAATGCTGCGCTGGCTCGTCGTTTGTACCAGGAGACGTACCCACAGCGACAATGTCCAGATCGGAAAACATTTGTACGTCTCCATTACCGTCTGTGCGAGTATGGAAAATTTAACTCTCCTGGTTTGGGAAGGGGACGACCAAGATCTACAACTCCAGAAGTACAGGAGGAGATTCTGTAGGCTGTGAACATGACTCCTTCTATCAGCACACGAAGGGTAGCGTTGCAAGTCAATGTTCCTCATACGACTGTCTGGAGACTGTTGAAAGAGTATCAATTGTATCCTTATCATTTGGAACGTGTACAGGCCCTGTCACCAGCAGATTACCCTGCACGAGTTAGGTTCTGTCAGTGGTTCTTGCAGCAGTGTGGTGTAAATCCGAACTTTCCTGCCTTAGTATTATTTACAGATGAAGCACAGTTCACACGAGGTGGCATAACAAATTTCCACAATCAGCATGTATGGGCGTATGAAAACCCACGTGCAACTGCTCCATCTCATCACCAGGTGCTGTTCTCCCTCAACATGTGGGCCGGTATCATTGGTGATCGATTAGTTGGACCCCATGTACTTGTAAATAGACTTAAGGGGCAGGCGTACACAAACTTCGTGGAAAACACCATACCTCTTGTTCTAGAAGACACTCCACTGATCAATCGTCAATACATTCACTTCTTGCATGATGGCGTTCCTGCACATTTCAGTCGTACGGCTCGTCGCGCCGGTACTTGGATCGAAGGTTTCCTGATCGATGGATAGGTAGAGGTGGCCCAATTGCTTGGCCTCCACGCTCACCTGATCTGAACCCTCTCGATTTCTACTTGTGGGGCCATTTAAAATCATTGGTTTATTCGTCTCCGGTGCCTGATTTGGAATCGCTTCGGAATCGAATTGTGGCATGTTCTGAGGACATACGCAATACTCCTGGAGTTTGGGATCGTGTTCGCAGGTCAATGAGACATCGATGTGAGGTCTGTATTCAAGCAGGAGGTGGACATTTTGAACATCTTCTGTAATGACAACGACCTGCGGAAAGAAAAACGTTCCGGTAAATTTCAACGTTGTGAAGGCCATAACTCGGAAATGAAGCATTTTCGGACACATGTTGTAATGAACTATTTTGATTGTCTACATGTGGGAAATACATATCTGAAATTATGCCCCGTATTTTTAAACACCCTCTATACAAATGCTCTAAATATGCGAATGAAAAAACTCTGATAGTTATCTCGAGTCCGTGAAATTTCGTGAAAGTTATTTAAAACCATTTTCAGGCACGGCATTTATACAAATTAAGCTAATTATTTTGTCAATAACTTAAGATACTTTTTGTACTTAGTAACACAGTAAAGCCGTTTTCTTGTTTATGTTACAAGAAACATTATGTGGGTTGTCAAGTTTTTCCTTCACACTTTTCGCCATACCATGATCTCACTGCCACTTACTTACAAATGATTTTTTAGAGGATCCGGAGGTTCATTGCCGCCCTCATATAAGCCCGCCATCGGTCCCTTTCCTGAGAACATTAATCCAGTCCCTACCATCATATCCCACCTCCCTCATATCCATTTCATAATTATCCTCCCATCTAAGTCTCGGTCTCCTTCCCTCCGACCTTCCAGCTAACACTCTATATGCATTTCTGGGTTCACCAATACGTGCTTCATGCTCTGCCTATCTCAAATGTCTGGATTTAATATTCCTAATTATGTCAGGTAAAGAATAGAATTCGTGCAGTTCTACGTTATGTAACTTTCTCCCTTCTCCTGTAACTTCATCCCTCTTAGCCCCAAATATTTTCCTAAGCACCTTATTCTCAAACACCCTTAACCTCTGTTCCTCTCTCAAAGTGAGAGTCCAAGTTTCACAACCAAACAGAACAACTGTAATATAACTTTGTCATAAATTCTTATTTTCAGTTTTTTTTTACACCAGAATGGATAAACAAAAGCTTCTAAACTGAATAGTAACAGGCATTTCTCAGATATATTCTGCGTTTAATCTCCTCTCGAGTGTCATTTATATTTGTTACTGTTGCTCCAAGATATTTGAATTTTTCCACCTCTTCAAAGGATAGATTTACAATTTTTATATTTCCATTTCGTATTATGTTCTGGTTATGAGACATAATCATATACTTTGTCTTTTTGGGATATACTCCCAAACCTAACTCTTTACTTGCGTCAAGTAAAAGTTCTTTGTTTTCCCTAATAGTTTGCAGATTTTCTCCTAACATGTTCACGTCATCCGCATAGAGAAGCAGTTGATGTAACTCGTTCAATTCCAAACTATCTCTGTTATCTTGCAATTTCCTAATGACATATTTTAGAGCAAATTAAAGACGATAATGCATCTCCTTGCTTTAGCCCGAAGTGAATTGGAAAAGCTCTGTCACTGAAATATAAAATAAATATTTAATTACATTCTTAATAAACGTGATTTTTTATATGTTTAAGAGAAAACCTTGTAATGTGACGGTATGTATGCAGGAATGCTCTCTTAAAAATATGTATATGCTTTGATACTTCTTGGAACAATGAATCCATCATCTCAGTTTTCCTGCCACGTACGTTAAGTATATTGCCTCGGCGAGTTGACTCGCTGATGGACTACAGTCATTTATCTATGACGTTTCCATAGATATCGTAGAACAGGCAGTGAGGAAGCTCATGTAAAACAGAAAAGGCTAAGCTTTTATATGATATGTGACGTAATGAACAACAAATATACTTCTTAGAAAACAAGCAAACAAACTACATTTCTTGGAAAACAAAGAACATGAGAGACTAAATTCCTACACTATAATTGAAATTAGAATAGCGATTTAAGTAAATTTTGAAGTAAATAATCGGTAGTTATATATAATAAAAGTAATATAATACAGTTATATGAACACTTTTTTGTGATTGAATAAAATTATTAAAATCGGTTAAAAACATTGTTGCTTGTTAATTTTAATATTGCATACTATTCATATATTTTTTGGTTAATCATTTTGTACTCAACATATATTAGACATTGCATTTTTTAAAACTTTTTAAACAACTATTTCTATCAATCCAATTTTATTTAAGCTCATAATATGTATTTGAATTATGCAACATTCAGATCGTTTTATTTTCAACAATTGCTGACATTTAGATTATGTATCTTGTAAAATTATTATTTACCACGAGTTTTACACAATTTATGTTTCCTGTTACAGTCGTGGTACTACCACTGAAGATGGAGGAGCATTCCTCCGAAACATGTATGGTTTTTAACCGATTTTAATAATTTTATTCCATTATAAAAAAGTGTTCATATAACTGTATTATATTACTTTTATTATATATAACTATCTTACTCATGAACATTGTTGCATCTGACCTAACTTATGTAATTTAAATAATCGGTGTTATAATAGTACATTATGCAATAAGCCTATAATGGTAGTAATTAAGACGCGAGTATGTTTATGAAACGAGCGCAAGCGAGTTTCATAATTTTAATACGAGCGTCTTAATTACCATTATAGGCAAGTTTCATACAACTTTTTATGCTCGACCACATTTCTAACTTGAAATTATTCATAAGTATTCATGTTATTCTTATCTGACTGAGAAGCGGAACTGACCTTGTGCAATACCTCGTAAATTGTGAGATGTGCGCATACGCGAAATTGTTGATTTTTTCCGAGAAACAAATGTCGACATTGACCTTGATATAATCTAGAGAGTAAAAGAAACATTAATCTTGATATAACCTTGAAATTGAATTGGACATTGAAAAACGAGATGACAAATTGAATTTATTTGAATATTATTTACAATTAACGCTAATTATAATAGTAACAGAACTGGCTTTATTTCAAATATAGGTGATTTATTGTTGTTTTTCGATTTCATATCCGAGAATAATCGATACTTGCGCTTTCATATTGCTACAATGGTATTTTCTGATTGGTGGAACACCTGAACTTTAATGAATAGGTGTACTTTAATGAGGTGCATTAAAGGGCTGCTACCAGGTGCATAATTACTACATTTCGGCATGGTCGAGCATAAAATTATCTACGAAAGATGATTGGAAAGATCTCTCAGAAGGCTATATTAATACCGAAACGGATAGACTTTCAATCTAGATTCGTGGTTGCAATATATTAATAATGATGAAAATTATGCAGATTGGCATTCAATTTCATATAGGTCTGCGTTCCCATAATACAGATTACAAGCTATCAAGAAATATTAGTTGATGTAAATACCTAAGAAAATAATTGTCCACTATCATACTCCTCGAAATTGCTTTGTATCACAGATACAAATTCCCAGTGTAGGAGTTACCTAACTGCTCAATGGTCTTGCAGCCATTTACAACGTAATCTACAAAATGAAACTGATAACTTTGTTAAACTAATAAAATATGAGCTTCATTTATTTAGAAACCCTTCAGTCCAAGAACTTTTTGATCATAAAACATAACGAACTGAAAAGTAGTTCTGAAAATGAACATACTCAGTCCAGTATGTTCAGGAGAAATGGTTGTACAGTAGTGGCAAAAATACCGGACCGACGGAATAATCAAAGTCCCCGAAATTAGCCACTGCGCATGCTACGCCCGTATTCACAAGATAGCGAGTAATCTATTGAAATTGTTGTAGTTTCGACTGCTGACGTAGTCCATTTCGAAAGCTATTAGAAAATAAGCTGGTAAAATTCATGTTCTGGGAATAAAAAGTTCATTAAGTAGTAAAATATCGCTGCAATCGAAAAGTATTTGGAATAAATTTGAATAAGGAACAAAAAAAATTTCCTTCCCAGGCAGGATTCGAACCACGAAAGTCTTAGTTACCAGTCTATCGTGCTGTCACTGTGTACAAGGCTCTGAAATCAGCTACAGGTGTCGGTCCGGTTTTTTTTTTTTTTTTTTTTTTGCCACTACTGTACATAGGTAGACGCGAGGCATGGTGGAAACGTGCATTTCTGTGAAAAAGTCACAATATTTCATTTTAACATTTCACTTAAGGCAAAAGTGTGTGTGGCCAATGCCTATACACTTCGCTTGCGTGAGTTGCATACCACTTCGGCGGGCCACTTCATGCATGATGTGTATCTGTGAAGAGTTAAGTCGTGTACTAGGGTGAGTGTATATGTAAGTGTTCGTGTAAGTGTAGTTTAAAGAATGGGTGGGGATGATGATTAGGAAGGGTGACGCTACTCCTGTCGAATAGCTCCAAGGAAGCAGCGAGGCTTAAGGCTCATTCACAATAAAAATTAAACATAACGTAAGCGTTAACTTAAGAATATAAACGTTACGGTAAAATCAAGAAGTCATACCATCATTCACGATGGGAACATAAACATAACAGCAAACATACTTGGTAACCATGGAAAACATAACAACGACGCCATTTCCTCATAGTCAAAAGAAAATGGAATGTAAAGAATCGATTAAGTGTTGCATTATCTACAGCAAAACCACCTCATACTCATTGTACTAAATCATGCTTATACAGCATGAAATGTAGTATCGTCTATTGGATCTATAATTTCATTTGTAGGAGTTTTAATATTTATTTTCATCATATGAGAAAGCATAAGAACTAACCGACAAATTCTATTTCCAACACAAACAAGAAATTCAATTGAATTATTACAGAATCTACCCCCTGCAGAACATCTGTCGTATACTTCAGCGCTCCACGATTGCGTTCTGTTTGCAAATTATGTAAGCATAAGCATGAAAGTTTGGAATTTGCAAACTTTCATGTTAACGTCTTACGGTAATGTTTATGTCAATGCTTATGTGAATCATTGTGAATGATCCCATTTGGTAGCCTGGGCAGAAACTTCTATGTTTATGTTACGGTTATGTTTAGTTTTCATTGTGAATGGGCCTTTAATGTCCTCGTCCGACGACGAATCACAATCAACAGT
This sequence comes from Periplaneta americana, assembly GCF_040183065.1. NCBI lineage: Eukaryota > Metazoa > Arthropoda > Insecta > Blattodea > Blattidae > Periplaneta > Periplaneta americana. The sequence goes on along the minus strand of NC_091127.1, from coordinate 41,222,464 downwards.
GGCAAATCCCCCCCCCCATATGTAGGCTACTGCGGAGAGAATTGGGATTTAACCCAGGCATATTGGTGCACAATCTAGTGATTAGAAGTTGTGCACTAAAATGTCTGACTCCGCCGGGAATCGAACCCGTGCCGGCAAATCTGGAGGTAGACGCGCTACCACAGAGCTAACTTGGCGGACCTTTTAAGGACAAATTAGAATCAAGGAGAAGAGCCGGTTTCCATTCTATCGTCATAATGCATTCAAAGAATCTCATGTTTTCTTGTAAAAATTAATATATTTCATGTAGGCCTACCAGTAAGCTTATATATTTTTTCAGATTTATGTACTTATAAATTAATTCTGAATAAAAGCCATCTAGTAGTTAATGCAAAAAGACTGTTCATGGATGACTGTCGTACACGTAAATAGGCGGTAGTCCTAAAATCATGGATGCAGAAAACGTGGAATTTCATAGATTTCGTGCGGTATCATAATGTACTTTTATGCTCGATCATGCCGAAATGTAGTAATTATACACCTGGTAGCAGTCCTTTAATGCATGTCATTAAAGTACACCTACCCGTTAAAGTACAGGTGTTTTCAGCCAATGACAACTCAGCTTACAGATGTTCAGCCAATGACAAGTCAGCTTTGTACCGTTATAAAACCGCAAGTATCGATTATTCTCGGATATGCAATCGAAAGAGAAATAGCGAAAAGTCACGGAGGCTGGAAATCCAATACTGTCGCAGAAGATTATGTTATGTTACTATAATAATTGGCGTTAATTGTAAATAATATGCAAATAAATTCAATTTGTCAGTTCGCTTTTCAATGTCGAATTCAATAATCAAGGTTATACCAAGTTTAACGGATTACACCAAGGTCAATGACATTATTGTTCCTCGGAAAAAAAACAATACTTTCGCGTCTGCGCACATCTCACAATTCACGACCTAGAACAAGGTCACTTCCGATCTTGTCAGATACAAATAAAATGTATACATCTGAATAAAATCAAGTTAGAAATATGGTCGAGCATAAAAAGTCGAATGAAACTCACCTATAATGGTAATTAAGAAGCTCGTATGAAAATTATGAAACTCGCTTCGGCTCGTTTCATAAACATCCATACTCGCTTCATAATTACTATCATTATAGGCTCGTTGCATAATGTACTATTTTATTCTTTGTATAATGAGAAATCAATTTGCTTATTCCCCACATGTTTACATATAAATTTCTGACAATAATGCATTGAATATGAACTAAAAACAGAAAATTAAGATTTTATTGCAAGAAACTCCATAGAAAGAAACTAAAATAACAGTTTGATGGCAACATGAACAATTTAATACAAAAACCTTGAGATGCTTCAATTATTCCAACTTCATTTTTCCTTGATCCACATCTGAAAAATATAATGCACACATTCAACCACGAAAAGGTGGACTCAAGATTTCATACGGGTTGAAAATAATTTCAGCTCTAAGAAACACCTGGTGTTATTGCTTCACACTAAATGCAGGTATTTAAATGAACCTAAATCAACTACACAATAATTTATAAAGAGCAACAGCACTTCCTTGGAGAAAAATTATTATATCCTTTAAAAAGGAAACGCGTTTGAATTAGCTAATATTTGGTTGCACACCTCTAAGTTGGTTTTATGTAACACCTCGTCGTTATAAGGCACTGGCTACCTCAACAGCTGCCATTCTATGAAGTATCTATCGCCACGGGACGTATAATCAGGGGTACCTGGGAGGAATTCCAATCCGAACATAGAGATTGCACTTTCTACTGGTGGTAATGGAATTCAACTTCTAGGCTATTCTGAGATCCTGAGATGATATGGTGATGAAAAAGAAATGGCAGATGGAATCCCGATTCTTTTTTAATATAATCCATTAAAGACCGAGCTTCATTCTTCCCTCATTCATTATGAAGACCACTGCTCACTTACTTTGACGTGAAACTCCAAAAATTGATCACCTCTATGGTGTAGGGGTAATATGCTGGATTTCCTTAAATACAAAATCTGTCGCCATTTATCGTCTGCACCGCAGCTATGATGTGATACAGTAGCTCCTGCATGTTATTCACAAAATGAGGAACGTAAAAACTTTCCTATGCGTACTATGAGTTTGATAATTTTCATTAGGTTTTTGTTTAATCAAAATACAGTACAGTATTAGCAATGAGTGGTTTTACTCACGAACTGGCTGTCCATGTGAACGTATTCATTATGCAGTGTATATTATACTGTCTAGAGCACATTAGCGTACACTATAGATAATGAAGTTAAATTTGAAATATAATCATAATATGGATATTTAAATACACTTTTGAAAATGGTGGCCGTTCATTACGATACAGGCTTCAGTTCTAATGTGCATATTTTCGCACTATAGACGATTGTACCTAATTCCAATTACCAGTTTCGTCCTTCGTACTAGTAATTCATGTTGAAATAATTCTGTACCTAATTTATAAAAGAGTACTTTACGTACTGTAAATTCAATCTTCACTTCTGCCCGATCCGAAAAGATAAAATTACTGTCCGTCCAAGTGGTTATGTCGCAGGGTCGTAGAAAGGGTGGAAATCACGTGACAGTTAATTACTTAACGAGGCTCTTTTATTTCAGTTGTTTTAAACAGTTGTATAATATTACGTAGACGTCCAATTCCTAATAGAAATTAATGTTCTCAGAAAAAACCTAAGACATCCCAGCCACTAGCCTTTACAGAAAGGCGAATGGAAGCTGATGGGGGGAACCGGGATGTGACGTAGGCAAATGGATGACAGTACCTGTGTGAAAATGATTTAATATTGAAATCTCTTTCGTCACTGGAAAACGCGAACATACACGTATTTTTGGAACGTACTGTTTACTATGACCGTAAGGCTATTACGACTGTATATGCGGTCTTGGTTGTGTATGGAGGACGGTTGAACTTCATTAGTAGTAGGGGTGGGAGTGAAGTACATTAAAAAACTCAGGTACAATAAAAATTGAAGTAAAAATAAACTGATGTCACTGTATAACAACTAACTACTGGTCCGTCAATGTGACACAGCCGCGGGGTTTGCCTCTCCGCGGTATTGCATCCCACGCAAATACTGCAGACATTGATGGATGCTGGGAAATGTGTAATTTGATAACCAGGTGACACTGACGGGGAAGTGATATAGCCGGAAGGCTTTCGGCTTCAGAGCGCAAAATTGCTATCAATCTCGGCCAATTAAATACCTGATGCTGAAGTTAGTCTTCTTGGAGCTAAATTAACAATTAATTCAAAAGCAACTTAACGGAGGTCTAGTAAATTTTTAATGGAAATTTAGTGGAGTAGAACAGTTCTATGAGAATATGCCTCATAACGAATGTTCATGCTTGTAATTGCGATGGCGATCATAATGTGACATTCATTTTGTGTCCTTATTTAAGTTTTCTAGTTTAGATAATAATAATAATAATAATAATAATAATAATTATTATTATTATTATTATTATTATTATTATTATTCATTATTAATAATATTTTTGTGCCAGACGCCAATTATAGTTCAGCACAGGACACAAACAGAAAATACAAAAGGTGCAAAAACAATTAAATAATATCTTAAATAAAGAAAAACATACGTAAATAAAATTGAGAACAAGAACAGTAAATACTAATAATCAATACGAAACTATACCTTAAAAGGATCTAAATTGTGCCCATGCAAATTGGCATATTTTATGCATCTACAGACTGGAGAAAGTGATTTTGAATTTGTGTTATAATTTTTTTTTTTTTTTTTTTTGAAATCTTAAACCTTTTGTAGGAATACGAAGGCTGATAGACTCACAATCAATATCACCCTTGATAACTTTGCAAAAAAATTGATAATCAAGATTTTGACGTCTAGAATAAAGGCTACAACATTTAAAATGTTTACAGGTAATCTCATAGTTAAAGTCAGAGGAATTGGGTATAAATCGAAAAGCGCATAAGGAAATAAATTTTCTTCGAATATTTTCCAATTTAACCGAATCAGTTGAAGTAATGGAATTCCAGGCTACAGATGCATATTCAAGTTTAGGTCGAACCAAAGTAAAGTACAGAATTAATAGAGACTCTGGAGTAGAAAAAGAATAAGTTATAGACCTTATTAAACCAAGCATTCTTATTGAATGATTATAAACATATTGAACATGATCGTGAAAATATAATTTTGAATCGAGTAATACACCAAGACCTTTAATAGAATTTTTCCTAATAATACAAACGTTATTAAGAGAATAATTAAATTTTATGGGAATAGTTTTTCGTGAGTACGAAATGACAAAAGTTTTTGTTTAATTAATTTTCATTCCATTATCGTCAGACCAAAGTTCAATAGAGTTAATATCATTTTGAAGAGTTTGGCAATCGGCAGAACTATTTATTGAGAGAAAGATTTTGAGATCGTCAGCAAATAACATAATAATAATAATAATAATAATAATAATAATAATAATAATAATACGGTAATAATAATAATACGGTAATAATAATAATAATAATAATAATAATAATAATAATAATAATAATATTTCTGAACACATTCCCGTGCGTCAAATACAACCCAGCCAATATCCTAGAAAGCGATCGACCAGTATAAATACGCTGGAAATATACGCCAACCGTTATCACAGAAAAATAAATGGCAAAAAAATTAGGGATCACCATGCGATTTTCTGTCATGACCTTGATCCAATATTAGTTGCTTGGTTTACAACACAAAAGTGGCGACAGACGACGGATTACACTGTTACATTTCGGGCGTTGGAGCACCCATAAGCGACAGTCACGAAATACCAATACCAATACCAATACCAATACCAATTGATACCAATATCATGTTTCTAAGTGTCTCCTAACGATAGTTATTCAAATTTGTAATCGGAAAGATCATTTATAGTAACACCACAGTCTAGTATATACAGTCACGAAGCTCAATACGTAGTAAATATGCATGCATTAGATAGTTGCTCACCACTAGGATCGCTAATATCGCCTCATAACAGGCAATGCAAAATAGTACCGGCACAGTCCATTGTTTTTTCTTCTTCTTCTTCTTATTTGGTATTACAGCCCAGGTGGGCCTTAACCTCCTCTGTGGCTCTCTTCCATCCTTCTCTATCCATCGCCAACTCCTTCCAATTCCTTATTCCTAATCTATTCACATCCACTCGTACACAGTTCCACCATCTTGTTCTCGGTCTTCCTCTTAATCTGGTTCCATCTGGGTTGTTATTGAAGACAATCTTCACTTTCCTTGTTGTTTCCATCCTTGTGACGTGTCCAAACCATCTCAATCTTTGACATCTTATGTGCGCCTCCAAATCCGATTCCTTGTACAGTTCGTATATCTCATTATTATATCTGGCTCTCCATCCATCCACTGTTTCAATTGCTCCGAATATCCTTCTTAAGATTTTCCTCTCAAATACTGCTAGTTGTTTGCATGTATTTTTATTCAGAACCCATGTTTCTGTACCATATGTTATAATGGGTCTTATTAGGGTTTTGTAAATCTTGATTTTGATTTCTCTAGATATTATCGTTTCTAGCACCTTCAAAACTCGAGCTTCGTGATTGTATATAGTAGACTGTGGTAACACTGTACTTGCTGGGGCCAGAAGATAGTGAGTTAATTCCATAGCCAAATACTATCTCGCTATTCCCAATTCCATCGACCTTAAGAATGGTGTGCATTGGCAAAGAAAAAAAAAACCTTACACCATCCATACATCCACACAAGACCAAAAAAGAGTACTCTGGTCAGTACTTTAGAAAGTTTATAATCATCTTTTCCGACTTCATTGTACTAGCTGCTTGTGTATTTGTGAACATAAACTGTACGTTTCTCTACATTCTCTAAACATGATTTTTAATAATAGGCCTAGAAATGTAGCTATTTTCTTTTATTAAAAAAATCATAGTTCTGGAAGAGTTCAAATGTTTTCATTAAAATAACACACGTACAAGGTTTTATGTTATTTTCCGACTTCATTGAACTAGCTGCTTGTGTGTTTGTGAACATAAACTGTACATTTCTCTACAGTCTCTAAACATGATTTATAATAATAGACCTAGAAATGTAACTATTTTCTTTTAGAAAAAAGGCATAGTTCCGGAACAGTTCAAATGTTTTCATTAAATAACACATGTAGAGTCGACGGCAATTCGGAAGGCGGTAGTCTGCTAGCGTTTGCGTCGAGAGAGACAGATAGAGAGAGCAAGGCAGCGTACAACATTGCCACGTCGTACTTCACGAGCACATGCAATACAAATAGCGCAGGAGAGAATTTAAATTATCAAAAGACAATAATGACTTTAGCCGTTGATTACTGTAAGCATGACACCAAACAAGCCCTCTTTCCTTCACTAACAATATTCTTTGCACGTTTCTCAATCCCACACCACATGCTTCTACAGTCGTTTCTTGCGCGTTGGCAACGTTGCAGTCAGCATCAGGATGGCCGGCAGCGTTCTGCTCGTCAACGTTTTTAAAATAATTATACACCTTAAACACTATTTTCCGCGCCTGCCTGTGCAATACTTGTCTTTTTACAGTCTCTTCTTCCATTTATTTATCTTACACATATACAATAAATGTTAGTTTTACGTATTCAATATATTGAAACACTCACACGCGAACGAACGAACTCTGGAAGTACTTGTTATAGACTGATTCTGATTGGTTCTACTGTACAAATTTGTGACGTTACATACCAGAAATGCTACGGCGCATTTAGCAGCTGACCGCCTTCCGAAATGCCGTCTAGTCTAGGCTACAAGGTTTTATGTTATTATTTATATTATTTCATTCTTCATTTATATGAATCCATTCTTTTATTCGCAATTATCATCTTATTTAATTGTCATTACTTTAATAATTATTCCAATGTACGTTTATTGTCATTTATATCATTGTTAATCATCGTATTCCGAATCTCACAGGTCCGGTGGACATCAATGACGTCACGTGCAGCGAAATACGAACAAAACTGCTGGAAGGTTCGATGGCTGTCATGGCGGCTGTACAAGTTGTTGTCTGTGCTACGCTAGCAAAATTTTGCGAAATTTCCGTACTGTTATCTCGTTCAAAGAAAAGAGAGCATAAACAATTTATTTCTTGAACCGGTAGTAATAACTGGTCCGTTGACATGTTCGCTCATAAGCCATTAACATATTGTTTTTACGTTGTGTTCATTACAAACAATACAGCAGAACTAAAGCAGAACTCACCGCCATGACACAACAGTGCACGATGTCATTCGTCTGCTAATTCCCACCCTATACAAGAACCAATCAGATTCACTGATGGCGGCTGATGTAGACTGCCACCACCTCTGCAAGCTGATGGAACCGGTGCGACACCGGTGGAGCATCAGTGACGTCATCGTTGAAATTCGAAACACCGTGATGCCATCAGATGGCTCAGCGCTGAGATTCGGAATACGCTCAATGTTTTTATTATATTCTTGTGCTGAACTGTAATTGGCCCCTGGCTGTTGTACAGCACAGTAAATAAATAAATAAATAAATAAATAAATAAATAAATAATGCTTGTGTTTAATTTACATTGTTAATGAGACCTAACACATAAGCTCAAATTCCTTTCATAAATAGGCGGTCATCATCATACGTATCGCTATTTCACCAACACCAGTACTCACAAAACCTAAGTCCCGCAAACACAACAACAAAAACTTAAATCATGAGGGAATCGTGTTGTAGATTTTGGTGTCAAAGTTTCTGTACTGGTAAGAACATAGGCTAACTATAATAATTTGTTTCATATGTGGAAAATCTACTATAACGTAGGCCTATTTGTTTCTAAACATGTATTTTAATTTGAAAAGAAAAAAATAAAGACATAGTAAGCGAAAATGCGGACGATGCTTCTTCGATTTTATCCGCTGTATCGCGTGGATATTTGAGACACGTGAGATGCTTGAAGTCGAGCGAACGAGAACAGGAAGAGATAATAACAAGGAGCAAAGAGAGACGCATATTTTATTCCTCTTCCCGCTTCTTTGTATTTACTTTTTTGTTCGTTCCTTGCCTGGAGGCTTTCCAAGGATATAAAATGTTAATGGGCCTAGTAATTACCTTCGCAAGATTGCTGACAAGGGAGAAAATTGGGGTTATGTTCACTTTGTGAGTTTTATATATTATAATATGAACTGGCCCTCGTACAACAGCGGTGTAAGGGACATGACATCGATATCTTTGGCAGCTCTGCTAATGATGACTTGAATTCCAGCCAAAATTTGAGACTGTAACTATTTCACTGATGAACACAATCACGAATGATTACCACAGAATGTTCTCAACTCATAAAATTCACAAGCAACTAAATAAAAACGGGTGTTTTTTTTTAAATAATCCTCAATTGGGAGAGAAAATGATAAAATCATTAGTTTAAGATTTTTATAGAATTGATATTCTTAGTCGTCTAGCTGTTTCCATATTTTCTTCAGACCCTTACAAAGACAACGGATTTTTCCCACAAGAGAGACTCCAACAACTTCCTTCTGGAAGAAACATAGGTCTAGGATGAGATTCCCTGATTTAGTACCTCATACGTAAATAACTTTGTTTGTAGCTAATAAAGAGAGCATGGCTATGTAAATATTGTATCAGTAAATATACTAGGAGCAGAGTATTAACGACTACACTGAATAAATTACGTACCGTATATTTATTTCTCTTGACATTAGTACAAGCTCTTAACAGAGATCTACAGATTTCAGAATGAACAAATTGCCGTATTTACGCGAATCTAAAGCGCCATCGAATCTAATGCGCACCTCAAATTTGAAACTTAAAATCATAAAAAAGAGAGTATGTTTTGAATGTAGCATCAATGGCAGGATATACGGTATTTATTTAAATTTAAATTTAATACAACAATGGATCTGTACGTAAAATATCAGAACACAAAATGTATATAATTGGACTATTGTTACATGAAATACGGTAAATAAACATCTGACTCACCGCTTTCATCACTGGAATCCTCGGAGATGTCTACGTCAGTAGATTCATTTCCTCTTTCCCTGTTATCCTAGTCGTTCCAGAGCACGTCATCTTCACTGCCATCCAAAGCATTTGAAATGCAGCATTTCTCGAGTGTTTTTACAATCATTCAAACGCTCTATGCAATAATAGGCCAACGAATAAATACCGGTAAATGAATAACTGTAACGAAGTCGAGAATCGCAGAAATGCGTTATGACGTAGCAAACGATAAAATATTTGAATCAAGTTACCGGCGAACTATGTACGGAACGGATTTGCACTCGAATCTAATGCGCCATCAAATCTAATGCGCACCCCAATTTTGAATAGGCCTACTACATTTCGACAAAAATATATGTAAGTTACATTAGATTCGCGTAAATACGGTATTACGTTTTCAATTCACGAAAAAATTATCATAAGATATATTTTTGATGCTGAAATTTGAAATGGATAAAAAATTAAATGTTTACATATTTTACTCATAAATATCACCACCACAACTAATAGCAAAAGCAATAACAATATCGCATAGTAGATACATTGACTTGATATGCCTTCATGTAGAATTTATAAGCTTCACTGAGATGTCCAGGGACCGCAATGTCATCATATTATAATCAACACAATAATTAGTATTGCTATTACCAGCATCATTATAATTATTTAATTATTTTTCCTATTTAGGAATGAAGTCACTTTACCCACTCAATGCACACTTACATGGGTCACAGTTCCTCTTGCTTAGGACGTCAAATGCATGCCGCGAATTCCCTGTCTCATTAGATTGATTACCAACACTTTAACTGGCCAACTTGCTGCTGCTCTGAAACACCTGCTAGTCCCTGAGTTAACAAGAAGTGGGATCAAGTCCAAATGCTAACACAGTTCTAATAATAAGGACAATAAAAGTACGTTTAAAAGTTTAATATTCATTCCTTCAGTGTTCTGCCCAAAGGCAAGTCTTTCACTACAAACCCAGCTTTCTACAATCTTTTATATTTTCTGCCTTTCTCTTTGTTATCTCACATGATCGATATATCTTAATGTCGTCTATCATCTGATATCTTCCTTCTGCCCCGAACTCTTCTCCCGTTCACCATTCCTTCCAGTGTTTCTTCTCAGCCAGTGACTCAACCAATTCCTTTTCCCTTCCTGATCAGTTTCAGTATCATTCTTTCTTCACCCATTCTTTCCAACACAGCTTCATTTCTTATTCTGTCTGTCCACTTCACACGCTCAAATTTTCTCCATATCCACATTTCAAATCGCTTCTCTTCACTTCGTTGTAATCTCCATGTTTCTGCCCCATACAATGCCACATTGCAAACAACGCACTTCACTAGTCTCTTTCTTAGTTATTTTTCCAGAGGTCCGCAGAAGATGCTCCTTTTTCTATTAAAAGTTTCCTTGGCCATTGCTATCCTCCTTTTGACTTCCTGGCAGCAGCTCATGTTACTGCTTATCAATAGGCTATATAGTTTGAAAATGCAGTAGTACGTCGATAATCCGAATGTCAATTATCCGATACGTCAAATATCCGAATTCATATTTTCTCTGATTAATTTTTTTAATTAGGTACAGTACACACGCTACAGTACGTATTTATTTTCCTCTATAACATACTGAGAAAGATCCCAGCTGTCATGATTAAATGTGATGAGATATTAACAAGGTACTGTACTGTATAGGCTACTATATTACATGGCCTACATTTCTGGAAATTCCTTGTGCACATTGATTATGTCAATCATCTCGCTTCAGTGAGCTTTGACAAATTACCGACCGTAAATTTAAGAACTCTCTCATTCGGAGTGCTTATTGTTTGCATAAATAACCCAACTCTTCTCACTGCATTTTAGTGCAAAGAATCTAACGCTACATTGACATAGCCTTTGTTACTGAATAAACACGAACAGTTTCATTTTCAGTTTGAAGAAGTTTGTTCAAGTGGTGGGTTGTCTTGTGTCTGTCGATCATCATCTGCTGAAGGGACTGAGGGATCTCGCCGCAATAAAACGAAGATCTTTACTTTAGCAACGAAAAATCAGCGATTTCTTCAAGCAATAAGGTACGTACTGTATTGTGCCATCGTTATCATTATTATGTATAGTATATATTTTGTATGTGCAATATAGTATTTAACGGTACATTATCGTAAAGAAGCTTTATACATATTTTATGTACTCTACCATTTTTGTTCCGTTATCCGAACAATTGCATATCCGGACTATACCTGGTCCCAATTAGTTCGGATAATCGACGTCCCACTATAGTAAAAATGTAACATCCGTGAAAACTGGAATGGCAGATTCAGAGTACGTTTGGTACACTGTAATCCACGTCATTAACAAAATCCGATTTAGTCTCATATGGATAAATGAGAGGTTCAAGAATTGTATAAAACTCCTTCAAGAGTTAATAAAATATTAATCATTAGGTGGTAGAATTGATGCATATGAGTAAATGAGAGGTTCAAGAATTGTATAAAACTCCTTCAAGAGTTAATAAAATATTAGTCATTGATGCATAGGGATAAGTGAGACGTTCAAGAATTGTATAAAACTCCTTCAAGAGTTAATAAAATATTAGTCATTAGTTGGTAGCATTGATGCATAGGGATAAATGAGACGTTCAAGAATTGTATAAAACTCCTTCAAGAGTTAATAAAATATTAGTCATTAGTTGGTAGCATTAATGCATAGGGATAAATGAGACGTTCAAGAATTGTATAAAACTCCTTAAAGAGTTAATCAAATATTTGTCATTAGTTGGTAGCATTGATGCATAGGGATAAATGAGAGGTTCAAGAATTGTATAAAACTCCTTCAAGAGTTAATAAAATATTAGTCATTAGTTGGTAGAATTGATGCATAGGGATAAATGAGACGTTCAAGAATTGTATAAAACTCATTCAAGAGTTAATAAAATATTAGTCATTAGTTGGTAGCATTGATGCTTATGGATAAATGAGAGGTTCAAGAATTGTATAAAACTCCTTCAAGAGTTAATAAAATATAAGTCATTAGTTGGTAGCATTGATGCATAGGGATAAATGAGACGTTCAAGAATTGTATAAAACTCATTCAAGAGTTAATAAAATATTAGTCATTAGTTGGTAGCATTGATGCTTATGGATAAATGAGAGATTCAAGAATTGTATAAAACTCCTTCAAGAGTTAATAAAATATTAGTCATTAGTTGGTAGCATTGATGCATAGGGATAAATGGGACGTTCAAGAATTGTATAAAACTCCTTCAAGAGTTAATTAAATATTAGTCATTAGTTGGTAGCATTGATGCATAGGGATAAATGAGACGTTCAAGAATTGTATAAAACTCCTTAAAGAATTAATAAAATATTAGTCATTAGTTGGTAGCATTGATGCATATGGATAAATGAGAGGTTCAAGAATTGTATAAAACTCCTTCAAGAGTTAATAAAATATTAATCAATCGGTGGTAGAATTGATGCATATGAGTAAATGAGAGGTTCAAGAATTGTATAAAACTCCTTCAAGAGTTAATAAAATATTAGTCATTAGTTGGTAGCATTGATGCATATGGATAAATGAGAGGTTCAAGAATTGTATAAAACTCCTTCAAGAGTTAACAAAATATTAGTCATTAGTTGGTAGCACTGATGCATAGGGATAAATGAGACGTTGAAGAATTGTATAAAACTCCTTCAAGAGTTAATAAAATATTAGTCATTAGTTGGTAGCATTGATGCATAGGGATAAATGAGACGTTCAAGAATTGTATAAAACTCCTTCAAGAGTTAACAAAATATTAGTCATTAGTTGGTAGCATTGATGCATAGGGATAAATGAGACGTTGAAGAATTGTATAAAACTCCTTAAAGAGTTAATAAATATTAGTCATTAGTTGGTAGCACTGATGCATATGGATAAATGAGAGGTTCAAGAATTGTATAAAACTCCTTCAAGAGTTAATAAAATATTAGCGATTAGTTGGTAGCATTGATGCATTAACGAAGACATGCGATGTGTCTTGAATTATGATAAATCTGTTAAATTTCCTTAGTTTATGTTGTGCCTGCGGTGAGATGAATGGATGTCTCTGTTAAATAGCTAGAAACTCGGGAATATTCCCCTCCTTATTAGTATTCCAAAGCCATAACACAGAATCTCGTCGTATCTGCATTCAGCGAGCTTTTCCACGGCATAGGAATAAATCAAATCAGAGATATTACGGGACGTAATAAACTCAACATTCTACTACGCCAGCCCCATTTATTCAATGTCTTCATAATAATTCCAGCATTAAGAGCTGCAGTTCCAAGTATTAAAAGATCTTACAAGATTTCCTCACGTATTAGGTGATGCATTTTACAACAGATTATAACAAAGACTGACTTCATGTATCATCCGTGTTGATACTAAGAGTAATATAAATTATCTAATATAATACATTATTCTGTATGTTTAGTTACTGGTTTGATATTTATAGTGTCAGAAAAACTGAATGTATACCGTCGTAAACTAAGCGACTTTCTAGGCTAAAGAATCAAGTTCAGCACTTAATGAATCCAACTGAAACTACTGGCCAACAAAGAAAGTGTTAGGGCCCATTCACAATGAAAATTAAATATAACATAAGTGTTAATTTAGGAATGTAAGCGTTACTGTACAATCAAAAAGTTATACCATCATTCACGATGGGAACATAAACCTAACTGCAAAGACACTTGGTAATTATGGAAACATAAACGAAATTCCAAAGACAATTGCTAATTCTGGAAACATAAACGAAACTGCAAAGACGCTTTATGGAAACATAAACCTAACTGCAAAGACACTTGGTAATTATGGAAACACAAACAAAACTCCAAAGACACTTTATGGAAACATAAACCTAACTGCAAAGACACTTGGTAATTATAGAAACATGACGTAACTGCAAAGACACTTGGTAATTATGGAGACATAAACCTAACTGCAAATACACTTTGTAATTATGGAAACATAAACCTAACAGCAAAGACAGTCGGTAATTATGGAGACATAAACCTAACTGCAAACACACTTGGTAATTATGGAAACATAAATCTAACTGCAAAGACACTTAGTAATTATGGAGACATAAACCTAACTGCAAAGACACTCGGTAATTATGGAGACATAAACCTAACTGCAAAGTCACTTGGTAATTATGATAATATAAACCTAACTGCAAAGACTTTGTAATTATGGAGACATAAACATAACTGCAAAGACACTTGGTAATTATAGAAACATAAATCTAAGTGCAAAGACATTTGGTAATTATGGAAACATAAACCTAACTGCAAAGACACTCGGTAATTATGGAAACATAAATCTAACTGCAAAGATACTTTGTAATTATGACAACATAAACTTAACTACAAAGACACTCGGTAATTACTGAAACATAAACCTAACTGCAAAGACACTCGGTAATTACGGAAACATAAACATAACTGCAAAGACACTTGGTAACTATGATAACATAAATGTAACTGCAAAGACACTCGGTAATTACGGAAACATAAACCTAACTGCAAAGACACTCGGTAATTATGGAAACATAAATCTAACTGCAAAGACACTTGGTAATTATGGAAACATAAACCTAACTGCGAAGACACTCGGTAATTACGGAAACATAAACATAACTGCAAAGACACTCGGTAATTACGGAAACATAAACTTAACTGCAAAGATACTTGGTAATTATGGAGACATAAATGAAACTGCAAAGATAGTTGATAATTATGGAGACATAAATGAAACTGCAAAGATAGTTATTATGGAACATAAATCTAACTGCAAAGACACTCGGTAATTATGGAAACATAAATCTAACTGCAAAGACACTTGGTAATTATGGAAACATAAACCTAACTGCGAAGACACTCGGTAATTACGGAAACATAAACATAACTGCAAAGACACTCGGTAATTACGGAAACATAAACTTAACTGCAAAGATACTTGGTAATTATGGAGACATAAATGAAACTGCAAAGATAGTTGATAATTATGGAGACATAAATGAAACTGCAAAGATAGTTATTATGGAACATAAACCTAACTGCAAAGACACTCGGTAATTATGGAAACATAAATCTAACTGCAAAGATACTTTGTAATTATGACAACATAAACTTAACTACAAAGACACTCGGTAATTACTGAAACATAAACCTAACTGCAAAGACACTCGGTAATTACGGAAACATAAACATAACTGCAAAGACACTTGGTAACTATGATAACATAAATGTAACTGCAAAGACACTCGGTAATTACGGAAACATAAACCTAACTGTAAAGACACTCGGTAATTATGGAAACATAAATCTAACTGCAAAGACACTTGGTAATTATGGAAACATAAACCTAACTGCGAAGACACTCGGTAATTACGGAAACATAAACATAACTGCAAAGACACTCGGTAATTACGGAAACATAAACTTAACTGCAAAGATACTTGGTAATTATGGAGACATAAATGAAACTGCAAAGATAGTTGATAATTATGGAGACATAAATGAAACTGCAAAGATAGTTATTATGGAACATAAATCTAACTGCAAAGACACTCGGTAATTATGGAAACATAAACCTAACTGCAAAGACACTCGGTAATTACGGAAACATAAACATAACTGCAAAGACACTCGGTAATCACGGAAACATAAACATAATTGCAAAGACTTTGTAATTATGGAGACATAAACCTAACTTCAAAGATACTCGGTAATTACGGAAACATAAACCTAACTGCAAAGACACTTGGTAATTATGGAAACATAAATCTAACTGCAAACACACTTGGTAATTATGGAAACATAAACCTCCATCATCAAGGCAGATACTGTAGGCAAGACCAGAGGGGTCGCTAATCTACTGGACTTGTTACGACTGGTTTTACCTATCTGCCCTGATGATGGGACGTGTATGTTATTCCGAAACGCTGAAAATGTCAAGCTTCAGGACACGGTGAAATATCCGAAAGCCTAATCCTGTTCAGAGTCACCGTGAAAGCCTAAGAACGCGTATAACATAACACAATATCCTGAAATATTCTGTACTTATGAATTATACATACAGAGTGAAAGAAAATTCACTGTCAAAATTTCATGCTGTATACTGTATAAAATATCTGATACTCACCATTCTTCTCCGTGATATAATTTATCTCTCTCAGACCATATTCATCTGCTCTTCAACGCTCTGTAATACAAAAAAATACAACATGTTATCAGCTGACTGTAAACACATGTAGAAGAAGTTGTGTATAAAAATATTTTTACAATTTTTTTTCCATAAAGCTAACCGCTTTGTCATTACAGACTAACAGCATAAGAATTAATTGCTTCCGCAAATTGTTCGATGAAGAGGTGTTGGAAACGGCAGACAGGTGGCATGCTTAGTTGATAAAAAGATTATTCACAAGAAGCGAGGTAAATGCGTGATGTTGCGGTTTTCAACTAATAATTAATAATATATTTTTTTATTTTATTGGGTTATTTTACGACGCTGTATCAATATCTAGGTTATTTAGCGTCTGAATGAACTGAAGGTGATAATGCCGGTGAAATGAGTCCGGGGTCCAGCACCGAAAGTTACCCAGCATTTGCTCGTATTGGGTTGAGGGAAAACCCCGGAAAAACCTCAGCCAGGTAACTTGCCCCGACCGGGAATCGAACCCGGGCCACCTGGTTTCGCGGCCAGACGCGCTGACCGTTACTCCACAGGTGTAGACAATTAATAATATTTTCGGAAATGTTAAAGACAGAGAAATGGTTTCTTTAATTTTCTTAAGCTCTATATCCACGAGAATTTTTTTCTTTCATACTACAGGCGTGCGCATACACACACATCAATGTTATTCATAATCAACATTACCATCAACATAATCAATTTTCAGAAATTAAAATGTCTGATCCGATTAGTCCTCACAAATAACACGTAAATGCTGTAATGAATAAAATACAAAATTGAAGGGTTCAGAGCCATAGTGGGCCAAGCGCCATTTATTAAAAACGGAGAAAGCAAGGGTTAAAGTTAAGTGAACATCATAGTTTAATGAAGATTGACATACCATTAGTTTGAATGTGTATACTTTACATTACTTGCTATATGTTTCCATTAAATTATGGTGATAACTTAATTTTAATCCTTGTTTTCTACAGTTTTAGTAAATGGCGCTTGGCCCACTATAGTTCTGAACCCTTCAATTGTACTTTCCAATGTAAAATTACTGAGTATAGCGAAAAATGTTCGATGAATTGGTTAATTAATACTTGAATGCGCTTTCTACTAACTAGGAAAGGTAATTCAAATCCATTACACCTTACATTAAAGAAAAGACAGATTGTAACTTGTAAGTCACCATTTAAGCAGAACAGGGTCTATTACGAATGCTTGTGAATAATTCCGCACCTTTCTCACCAATAGTAATAATAATAATAATGATAATAATAATAATAATAATAATAATAATAATAATATTATTATTATTATTATTATTATTATACGAAAGTTATGAAAAAAACTTATATTTAGTGTAGAGGCCTTGGGCATAAAATGAAAAGAATTAAAGGAACTGTAGTCGAATATGTCTATTCAGCGACCTGAATATAAAGTATTTATTTAAATGCATATTTTACATTATTTCTGAAACTGCATTTTGCACCTTAAAGTCATATGTTTAAACTTTTCTTTTACGATATCTACCAGTATATGAATTTTCTAGGATGATTTAGAACTGAAAATTTTGTAGTCTACTGTTACGATAACCGGATATCTGTGAAGCAACATTAGAAATTCACTATTATTATTATTATTATTATTATTATTATTATTATTATTATTATTATTATTATTACTTCCCTTATGCCGTCAAGCGTCGGGGTAATCTCTTCCTATCCACATCTGTCACTCCAGTCTGTCACACAATCCTTCATTTCCCCAATTGTCTTTCCACACCTTTGTCCAATTCTTTCAATTCTGTCCTCCCATGTTATGCGGGGACTTCCTCGTCCAAAACTTCCTTCTACTTTCATTTGAAAGATTTGTTTCGTTTTTCTTTCCTCTCCTATTCTTAGAACATAGCCATAGTACTTCAACTGGTATTCCTTTCCTCTAATATCAAGCTCATCGCTTTCCTTTGATTAGCTTCTTCTCAAATTCTTTAATTTCTTGTTCTTCTCTTCTGGTTTTTCAAACTACTCGCCTTGCATATTTCATCTCTGTCACAATGATCTTACTCAAATATTTATTGTTTGTCTTCTAATGCAAGATTCTCCATACCATAGAATGCAGTCGGTACCAAGAATTATTATTATTATTATTATTATTATTATTATTATTATTATTATTATTATTTGAAACGGAGCTTTCGGGCTAAGATGCCGTGGTCTACTGGTGCAGATGTTACCACACGTTTCATCTACTACTGCGGCAGACATCTTCAATGGTTAGGTATCCTCGGTCGAAGTCTTCTGCTCGGGATACCTGTAGCAAAAGGTATCCCGAGCAGAATAAATACTGGAAATGTGTCTGAATTATTATACGGTTGAGAAGCTTTTGTCATTCAGTCTGCTATCAAAAAAGATTAAAGTTATAATTTATAAAACAGTTATAGGCCTATTACCGGTTGTGAAACTTTGACTCTCGCTTTGAGAGAGAAACGGATGTTAAAGGTGTTTGAGAATAAGGTGCTTAGAAAAATATCTGGAGCTAAAAGGGATGAAGTCACAGGAGAATGGAGAAAGTTACACAATGCAGAAGTTCATGCATTGTATTCTTCAACTGACATAATTAGGAACATTAAATCCAGACGTTTGAGATGGGCAGGGCATGTAGCACGTATGGGTGAATCCAGAAATAGGCCTACATATAGAGTATTAGTTGGGAGGCCAGAGAGAAAGGAGCTTTGGGAACCCAAGACGTAGATGGGAAGATAATATTAAAATGGATTTCGGGGAGGTGGGATATGATGGCAGGGATTGGGTTAATGTTGCTCAGAATAGGGACCGATAGCGGGTTTATGTGAGGGCGGCAATGAACCTCCGGGTTCTCTAAAAGCCATTTGTAAGTAAGTATTATTATTATTATTATTATTATTACTATTATTATTGCTGTTGTTATTATTAATATTATTATTACTGAATCTCTGAGGTAGCTCTGGAAGGACTCTCTGTTCGTGTGGTCAGCGTAATACATTCATTGATACAACACAAAACAAATCAAAGATAAGGGACATCCACTCAGTCCCTATAAACACGAGATGTCTATTGACCTATCTCCAGTCTTTTCCGAAAATCAAATCTAGATCTGCTAGATTTGTAGCCAGAAACGCTACATATAAAGACACAGGGGTGACTCAATAATTTACGGTTTTCCAAATGAGGAAAATAATTTATATAAGACAATGGAACTCAGTAAAATCCGAGATCACATAGATAACAGATTAGACATCCCCATGTTAAAATCGGTAACATATTGAGGAGAACAACAACCAGGATCGCCACCGTCGATTGAGAACAACCGCTAGATGGAAGTACAGTTGCTGCGTGCAAATCAAATGAGACTTACAACGTGACTTCTTATGCAGTAGCTACTGTCTGTGACTCAGGAGAAGACGAGAGCGGACTGAGGAGGAAGGGATGTGAACAGATAACGTACGACAACACGTGCAATATTTGTATTGCAATAAGCGGAAACATTAGGTCTCCTTCTGTTCAACTTAGCTTTAATTTCCATACGCATTGTTACTCATGTTTCCTGCACGAGTAATAACCTGGCTACTGGGATGCTTACCTGAGCGATGTTTATAATAATCAGCAGCGATAGTCAAGAAGGTCACATTCTTTCCGCTCGTCTTCTCCTGAGTAACGGACAGTAGGTAGCAGCATAGTGAAATTGATAAAAAGTTGTTGCCGTCAAAGCCTCTAAGACTGAGCAATCTGTTATATAATTATGTGATCTGGGGTGAAATTTAGCCGCTAAGCAAATGTTCGTGGGACTGCAAGGAATGCAACCACAGTTTGATAACCGCGACCCATGCTGAAGGTCCTTGGTCCGTTGCTGCGCGGAGTCTGGCAGATATCGGCCCAGCCTACTAGCTGGCTGGCGAGCAAATAAACCGGACTTGGCGACCGACCGTCCACTACAGATCAGAGCGAGCGAGAACATATAATAACAGTTTATAACACTAGCATTATTATCATCATTATTATTAGTATTAGGGGCAGGCGGAAGGAGTTCTACACAAAGGAGGGCCAGGCGCAGCCAGAATCGACACACATTGATATCCATGGAACAAAACTTGTGAAAACCAAAGTGCTAGCGTGTAGTTTATAGGTAGTGACGTGAATAATTGCACTGTTATGCAATTTATCTAAACTGCATTATATGTGAATGTATTTGCACCTCTATTGTAGGGTGTTCAACAAGTAATGGCCTACGAGTGTGGTTGTATGAACAACGTTAGCTTGTATGAAATGTAATGCAGTGGCAATTTTTAAGTTCATCGATTAGCATGAAATTGGTCAAAGTTAGAATAAATGTAACAGACATTATGAAAATTATATCATACCAATTAATTCTCAGAATTACCACTTTACATTATACATACCCTATATATACACACCAGACTGAGAACCAGACTGTTCTAAGTCCAACTTTTTATAAGAAAGAAATCTGTGTTTAATTGTGTTCCATGTTCTTGTTTGCATATATGAGTCGAACAAAATTGTAAATATCCCTATCAATAACCTTGCTATAAGACTATTCCAAACGATTTCATGTCCAGTTTTTAGTCAGAAACTCTCCGGAAAAAAAATTGTAAAACGTATTTCGAACACACTAGTTCTCAGCCATCGAATATATATACAGGGTGTAAATGATCTATCTTCCTGAGTCCTGAGAGTATAGTATACTATACTAGACTTCTAACATGATGATATTAAAATGTATGTGCAGACACCCGAAGTATAGTATAATATGGGGCGTTTAGAGCACAAGGGAATCAAGTTACAAAAATAAACTTTTCAGAAAATTAAACTTAAAGTCTTTATGTATAGTTAATAACCCATTAAAGGTGAGTGTGATTTTAAACATCTGCACCATTGCAAAGATTGTGAGGACATAATTCTTTTATATTCTGAAAGTAGCCTCATCTAAAATATGTACAGACGAAATATCTCCCAATTGACCAAAAGTGGACTAGATTCCCTTATGCTCTGAACGCCCCATATACCTGCATTTGTGTCCTAACTGTAACCTGCAGAATTTCTTAAGCATTTTCCTCGTGTCAGTGACTTTTTTTTAAGTGTATAATTATATTGAACTTTAAAAAGTAAACATCAAATATCTCAGGACTTAGGAGGAAAAACTGCCAAAATTATACAGACTGAAATCTCGGTTTACTAAACATTATGTGTAGCGAAATTTTATTTTTTCTTCTATTTTTGTTTTTAATTACTAAAATACTATGTTTTTAGGTTTGATAGTAGTCTAATATTTACTGTTCTTGTAAATGTAAACGTCATTATCAATGACCTTTCGTCCAACACACGCCAATACCACCACAATAGACAGAGAACAGCGTATTCTGATTTGTAAACAAGAATATCACCACAGTTGTAATGTACGTGGCGGACCGAAATAAATAATGACGGTTTATTATCATTTCCAAAAACATTAGACTAACAGATAACATTTTTATAGATAAATCACAGAAGTTACAGGACAAATTTATTATACTTTTTTGTTCAGTAATTTACGCTCTATCACCAGTATTTTTTTTTGGCAGATCATATCTTTCACACCCTGTATTTTTATTTATTTAGTTACAATCTATTACGTATTTAATCTCAGCATTTCTACTAACTTTTCAACGATAAATATTTTCAATAAACCATAAGGATATTGGAACTTTATATTTTATTTTTTGTGCCTGATCAATAATAGGAGACTTATGATCTTTTACGAAGAGAAGATTGCAGCTGGGAATCGAGGTCTTTGGGCATTGAATAAAACTATGAAGTCCAAGTGTATCTCAAGAAAAGCTAAAATAAGAATATATAAAAGTATTATTAAACCAATAGTAGTATATGGAAGTGAAACCTGGACTCTATCTGAAAGGGCAACAAAGATCTTAAATGCCTGGGAAAGGAAAAATATTACGGAAAATCTTTGTGCCTACTTATGGGCAAGGGTTTTGGCGATTCAGAACAAATGGTGAGTTATATGAATTATATAAAGATATTAATATTGTTGTTGACATAAAACTCAGAAGGTTAGAGTGGCTGGGACACGTAGCCAGGATGGAGAACAATCGCACACCCAAAGCTCTACTAGATACATTGCCAGTAGGAAGAAGGAAAGTCGGACGACCTAAATTGAGATGGCTAGATGATGTTCAGGCTGGCCTGACAAAAGTTGGAATTAGAAGATGGATAACACGAGCATTAGACAGGAGTGATTGATCGGATGTTCTGAGGGAGGCTAAGGCTAAACTACAAGGGTAGTAATGCCAATGATGATGATGATGATGATGATGATGATGATGATGATGATCTTTTACGCATAGGAAGCTATCACAGATCAGGGAAATGTTTTCGTCGATCAGTAACAAATATTTTTGACTATAGTTTTCCAGTTGTATCAATGCTGTCAGATGTTCATCGTATCTTAAGTAAAGTAGTTTAAGGTAATTTATATAAGGCGCCACAATTAAAATTCCTACTAACTATAAGCTTGGGCTCACAATAAATTTTGACAATCGACTTTAAAGAATCGAATTAATATAAATAACAGAGATGTATAGTGAAGTAATAAACAAATCAAGACATTTTTTCAAGTGGAAATAGCTTTTCCCAGTTTTACAGAATTCCAATGTAGCTTTCAAATTTTCAATATCTCCCAAGTTTCAGCAATGATCGTCACAAGATTTAAATACCTACCAGACTGAGGAATCGTGTCTCATCCTTGACGTCTTCGACGCTGGTCGCAGTACGAAGGTCTAAGCATTGTAAAGAGAACGTCTGGTAGACCAACCTCAGTTCGACAGCACCGAGTTTCATCTTCCTATACAAGTTTTAGGCCATGTGGCCTGTGACGATCTCATAATAAAGAGGAACTTTCTCTCCAACGTTTTTTTGGGATATCCCAGAGATCTCCTCAAATACGGTTGTTCGTGAAGCATAGCTGATATGATAAGAAATTAAGAGATCTTAAGATAAAATAGGACGATTTGGCAGAATAACTTTTGTAAACTTGCGAAAAAAAATCCTCATTCCCGGACTTTGTTCACCACAGGTATCACTCCAGTCGATGACTGGGATCGAATGTCAGTTCGTGCTCTAGTACTAAGCTAACGGAAGGGCCTTGTACAAATACTGGCGATTTATCTATTAACCTACTTCGCAATACTTTGTAATATGTACGTGCCTTACCACTGCTCGTGATGGAGAATTTATATAAGGCGATTGACGTCGTGCGCGTTTTAATGATACTCAACGATACTAATAAAGGCGGTGTATAATTTATGTGAATACCTTGGATACCGTCCAATTTCCAAAGCTGTTATTGCTGTGCGTTTTATAACCTGATTAATTGTCTCCTGTATACCAAAGCATACTGACACTTAAAACCAATACAAGTGGCCGTTATGGTATTGGCAATGCATTATTTCATCGCCTTTTCAACTGCAGACAATATTTATAAACGACGGGATGGCACTGCGATAATGATAGTGATACATGATAATTTCATGTAATGAATTAACAGATAACACTGAAAATCTTTCCGACTTGAAAAGAGCTAATTGTTATTCATTTCATCATGGAAAAAACAAAAACGGCATTTAAAACTATGAGTTTGGTCTTTGTTCTCAGCTATAGCCCATTTAAGTTATAGATACATTTTTTTTTTTGTGCAATTTGACGTTTGGAGATTGTGTTGACACATCTGAGTACAGCAGTGATGAGTCATGGGTAATTTTTATGAATACTAGTTAAATTTGGAATTTAGACATTATGTTGGCACAACTGAATACAGGAATGATGAGTCATTGTTGTTAATGTTTTGTAAAATCTGCAATAACAAGATATGTACACATACCTCAGTATAGTCACCATTAGAAATACAAAGCAAATGCACTTATCTTGCTGTTCCATCACTTAGATGGCGAGTATGAAATGTCTTACTGCTTATGCACAGCTTATAATATGACCATAGTCTACTATATACAATCACGAAGCTTGAGTTTTGAGGGTGCTAGAAACAATAAACTGTGACGGTATTATTTTGCATTGCCTGTAATGAGGCGATATTAGCGATCCTAGTGGTGAGCAACTATCTAATGTTTACATATTTACTACGTATTGAGCTTCGCGACTGTATATACTAGACTGTGATATGACTAAGTCGTAGTTTCGTTACGTAAACAGTAGAGAGCTCTAGTGTCGGTGTAAACGTTCAGACGTCACTAAAAGGAGCAGACAGTACTATCAGCCGCTTTTCGAAGCTGCATATGGGTCAGAAACACTAGATTCTGAATGTAATGTATCCGAGCTGGAATACTGATGATATAAAATATTCCTTCGTACAGTAATCAAATCAATGTGAAGAAAACGTTTTGAAAGCAATAATGCAACAATACCCATAAGGTGATGCAATTGTTTTGGATTTAGCCTATTTAGATTTTGAGAAGTCACATTGTTTTTCCCCCACTACCTAAAAGTACTGGGATATACAAGAAAATACACTAATTCTATTTTCTTATATCATGTATTGTATACTTAACTTGTATTGCGAAAATAAATTTCAACTCAAATTATTTTATGTTCCTGTATTACATTTTAACCTTTATTACATTTAGCAACATTAGAAAGAATCTGCAATGTTCTCATGCATATCAAATAACAAGACAAGTTGTATCGCATGACTGCAATAATAAGGCAATTTGTATTTTACGACTGCAATAACAAGGCAAGTAGTATCTTATGACTACAATAACAAAGCAAGCTGTGTCTTATGACTGCAACAACAAGGCAAGTTGTATCTTATGACTGCAATAACAAGGTAAGTTGTATCTTACGACTGCAATAACAAGGCAAGTTGTATCTTATGACTGCAATAACAAGGTAAGTTGTATCTTACGACTGCAATAACAAGGCAAGTTGTATCTTACGACTGCAATAACAAGGCATGTTGTATCTTATGACTGCAATAACAAGGCAAGTTGTAACTTATGACTGCAATAACAAGGCAAGTTGTGTCTTACGACTGCAATAACAAGGCAAGTTGTATCTTCCGACTGCAATAACAAGGCAAGTTGTATCTTCCGACTGCAATAACAAGGCAAGTTGTGTCTTATGACTGCAATAACAAGGCAAGTTGTATCTTATGACTGCAATAACAAGGCAAGTTGTATAACTGCAATAACAAGGCAAGTTGTGTCTTATGACTGCAATAACAAGGCAAGTTGTATCTTACGACTGCAATAACAAGGCAAGTTGTATCTTCCGACTGCAATAACAAGGCAAGTTGTGTCTTATGACTGCAATAACAAGGCAAGTTGTATCTTATGACTGCAATAACAAGGCAAGTTGTATAACTGCAATAACAAGGCAAGTTGTGTCTTATGACTGCAATAACAAGGCAAGTTGTATCTTATGACTGCAATAATAAGGCAAATTGTATCTTGTGATTGCTATAACAAGGCAAATTGTATCTTATGACTGCAATAACAAGGCAAGTTGTATCTTACGACTGCAATAACAAGGCAAGTTGTATCTTATGACTGCAATAACAAGGCACGTTGTATCGTATAATTGCAATAATAAGGCAAGTTGTATAACTGCAATAATAAGGAAGTTGGGTCTTATGACTGCAATAACAAGGCAAGTTGTATCTTACGACTTCAATAACAAGGCAAGTTGCATCTTATGACTGCAATAACAATGCAAGTTGTATCTTATGACTGCAATAACAAGGCACGTTGTATCTTATGACTGCAATAACAAGGCAAGTTGTATCTTATGACTGCAATAAGAAGGCAAGTTGTGTGTTATGACTTCAATAACAAGGCAAGTTGTGTCTTATGACTGCAATAACAAGGCAAGTTGTATCGTATGAATGCAATAACAAGGCAAATTGTATCTTATGACTGCAATAACAAGGCAAATTGTGTCTTATGACTGCAATAACAAGGTAAATTGTATCTTATGACCGCAATAACAAGGCAAGTTGTATCTTATGACCGCAATAACAAGGCAATTTGTATCGTATGACTGCAATAACAAGGCAAGTTGTATCTTATGACCGCAATAACAAAGCAAATTGTATCTTATGACTGCAATAACAAGGCAAATTGTATCTTATGATTGCTATAACAAGGCAAGTTGTATCGTATGACTGCAATAACAAGGCAAGTTGTATCGTATGACTGCAATAACAAGGTAAATTGTATCTTATGACTACAATAACAAGGCAAGTTGTGTCTTATGACTGCAATAACAAGGCAAGTTGCATCTTATTACCGCAATAACAAGGTAAATTGTATCTTATGACTACAATAACAAGGCAAGTTGTATCTTATTACTGCAATAACAAGGCAAGTTGCATCTTATTACCGCAATAACAAGGCAAGTTGTATCTTATGACTGCAATAACAAGGCAAGTTGTATCTTATGACTGCAATAACAAGGCAAGTTGTGTCTTATGACTGCAATAACAAGGCAAGTTGTATCGTATGACTGCAATAACAAGGCAAGTTGTATCTTATGACTGCAATAACAAGGCAAGTTGTGTCTTATGACTGCAATAACAAGGCAAGTTGTGTCTTATTACTGAAATAACAAGGCAAGTTGTATCTTATTACTGCAATAACAAGGCAAGTTGTATCTTATGACTGCAATAACAAGGCAAGTTGTATCTTATTACTGCAATAACAAGGCAAGCTGTAAACAAACAAAATAAAGTTTCGATAACTATCTGAATATGGTATATTTGCATGTGCATCGGCGCTACACTATTTATGCTCTTACATTGGATTATATAATATCTAGGGATAATATGATAAATAATGAGAAACAAGACAATTAAATTAGAAAAAGTATTCTGCAAATTTGACTGTGTGGACTACATTTCTATACAGGGTGTTTAAAAAATACGGGGCATAACTTCAGGTATGTATTTGCCACATGGAGATAATCAAAATAATTCATTACAACATGTGTCCGGAAATGCTTCATTTCCGAGTTATGGCCTTCACAACATTGAAATTCACCGGAACGTTTTTCTTTCCGCAGGTCGTTGCCGTCAAAGGAGACATTAAGAGGGCACTCTGACAGTTCATTCCGAGGCGAAGGTTACATTCAGTGTTGTGTACGCGTTAGACTGTGCAACATGTATTCAAATCAAGAGCTGGCAGAGATACACTTCATGTACGGTAAGGCGGACGGCAATGCTGCGCTGGCTCGTCGTTTGTACCAGGTGAGGTACCAACAGCGACAATGTCCAGGTCGGAAGACATTTGTACGTCTCCATTACCGTCTGTGCGAGTATGGAAAATTTAACTCTCCTGGTTTGGGAAGGGGACGACCAAGATCTACAACTCCAGAAGTACAGGAGGAGATTCTGGAGGCTGTGAACATGACTCCTTCTATCAGCACACGAAGGGTAGCGTTGCAAGTCAATGTTCCTCATACGACTGTCTGGAGACTGTTGAAAGAGTATCAATTGTATCCTTATCATTTGCAACGTGTACAGGCCCTGTCACCAGCAGATTACCCTGCACGAGTTAGGTTCTGTCAGTGGTTCTTGCAGCAGTGTGGTGTAAATCCGAACTTTCCTGCCTTAATATTATTTACAGGTGAAGCACAGTTCACACGAGATGGCATAACAAATTTCCACAATCAGCACGTATGGGCGTATGAAAACCCACGTGCAACTATTCCATCTCATCACCAGGTGCGGTTCTCCCTCAACATGTGGGCCGGTATCATTGGTGATTGATTAGTTGGACCCCATGTACTTGTAAACAGACTTACGGGGCAGGCGTACACAAACTTCCTGGAAAACACCATACCTCATGTTTTAGAAGACACTCCACTGATCAATCGTCAACACATTCACTTCTTGCATAATGGCGCTCCTGCACACTTCAGTCGTACGGCTCGCCGGCACTTGGATCGAAGGTTTCCTGATCGATGGATAGGTATAGGTAGAGGTGGCCCAATTGCTTGGCCTCCACGCTCACCTGATCTGAACCCTCTCGATTTCTACATGTGGGGCCATTTAAAATCATTGGTTTATTCGTCTCCGGTGCCTGATTTGGAATCCTTTCGGAATCGAATTGTGGCATGTTCTGAGGACATACGCAATACTCCTGGAGTTTGGGATCGTGTTCGCAGGTCAATGAGACATCGATGTGAGGTCTGTATTCAAGCAGGAGGTGGACATTTTGTACATTTTCTGTAATGACAACGACCTGCGGAAAGAAAAACGTTCCGGTGAATTTCAATGTTGTGAATGCCATAACTCGGAAATTAAGCATGTTGTAATGAACTATTTTGATTGTATACATGTGGGAAATACATACCTGAAATTATGCCCCGTAGTTTTGAAACACCCTATATAATCTGATGTTTGTGGGATAAACAGGTCACAAAAGTAACCAAAACTAAGATATATGCAGGATGTTTCAGAAATAAGTACCGAAATTTTTAGGGATGATAGGTTGAGCCTAGGTGATTATGTTCTGCATAGGAACATGGTGTCCGTGATGACTCAGTCTCTCGCTATCCAATGTCAACATGCTGTATATCCGCCTGGAAAGTTAGGTAGACGGCATTGAAAAGAGCACCTTTCATTTGTTTACCCTACTATGCCACCTTTCGACTACGTAGTGCTATGTATTGTATTCTCTCTTTATATCAAATCCCAATAAAAATCTACTCAATTTGTCTCAATACTGATATTGTTATATTATAATCTTTTGCATGCTTTCTAATTTATACGCAGTTATATAATAATAATAATAATAATAATAATAATAATAATAATAATAGTAATAATAATAATAATGGCTTTATTTAATTTGGCAGAGTTAAGGCCGTAAGGCCTTCTCTTACACTCAACCAGGATTAAATCTTGCTTACATAGTTGAACATACAACTCGATTTGAATTAAGTAATTACATACTGATACAATTTAGGTACATAATGAGATCAAAAGAGGTAGTTACATAAATATTTACCTCATAAAATAAAAATAAACATAGTGGAATACATATTAATGTTGTTAGAATCAAATACGAATCACATAAAAACAGAAGACGATAATTCAATAAAAAAATGCACACAGTAAAAATAAAAATAAACACATTAGTATACATATTAGTATTAGATTACAATTAAGTAGGATTTACATAATTAATCCAGAAACAGACAATTCAATAAAATGTACACAAAAAATAGATTAATAATAAAAAAACAACACAGTGGGATACATATTGGTGTTAAGTGATAAATAAACACGATTTAGATAATAAAAATAAGAAACAAAAAAAATAATACAGTGAGACACATTCCATTAAATATTTGCAACGCGTTAGTTCTGGCAACTCATCATAAGATATTTTTCTAATTTACATTTAAAGGAAATTAAAGTTCGGCAGCCCTTTACTTCAGGCGGCAGAGAATTCCAGTGACGAGAAGTATCAACAGTGAAAGATGAAGAATAAAGAGATGATGTGTGCAGTGGTATTTCTAGCGTGTTATCATATTGTGATCGAGTATTTAAGTTATGATTCCGAGAAGGACTGTGGAATCGGACAGATAAGTAAGAGGGAGTAGAGGTGTGCAAAATTCGGTATATATAGTTGGCTCCCTTTGTTGACTAGTTCACCAGCATATAAAAATAGTTATCTGATGTCGTCAGTAATGAAATCACTATCTAAAATATTCTGCTCTTTAGTCATATTATCGGATGACTGATTAAAACAAATCTCGTGTGATCTCGCGAGGATCAAATTCGATACGATAATCGAAACTGCGATTGGACGTAGCAGACTCTTGGCACCGATCCGTTCCAGCAAGGATTCGTTACAAATTAAACGCAAGCCAGTTATACCGAAGCTACCGATGAGGTACCATTAGCAAGAAACACAACAAGCTGGGATAGTAAAAAAGAGAAGGAACGGGGGTAATTTGGACGGGCTCTATTACCCTGGTAATAAGCGGTCTGCGCGCGATAACTTCCACCGATACTGCCTCAGCCTCTCTGCTCCAACGCCACCACAATTACTACCCAAACAAAATAATTCAATATTACACTATACCCTAAATTAAACGGCAGGAGGTTAAGTGGAACGCCCGCTTCATTGCACTATTTTTTAAATAAAACCAACAGAAATATGGAAGCACTCTCCTGCAGATGCCACAAAATTACAGTGAAATCTGAGTTACACTTTATTGAACAATCGGCTGGTTTTAAACAGGTTAACATGCCTAACCATTCAATTCGATGTGAACGGGCTGAAATGCGGCCGAAAAGAGAAATATTTTCATTTATTTATTTATTTATTTAATAATTTATTTATTTATTTACTCATTTACTTATTTATTTATTTACTCATTTAAATTATTTATTTATTTACTCATTTAAATTATTTATTTATTTACTTCATATTTATTTATTTACTCATGTATTTATTTATTTACTCATTTACTTATTTATTTATTTACTCATTTAAATTATTTATTTATTTACTCATTTAAATTATTTATTTATTTATTTATTTATTTACTCATTTAAATTATTTATTTATTTACTCATTTATTTATTATTTACTCATTTAAATTATTTATTTATTTACTCATTTATTTATTTATTTACTCATTTATTTATTTACTCATTTATTTATTTATTTACTCATTTAAATTATTTATTTATTTACTCATTTAAATTATTTATTTATTTACTCATTTATTTATTTACTCATTTATTTATTTACTCATTTATTTATTTACTCATTTATTTATTTATTTATTTACTCATTTATTCCTTTATTTGCTCATTTATTTATTTACTCATTCATTTATTTATTTACTCATTCAATTATTTACTCATTCACTAACTGATTGATTGATTGATTTATTGATTGATTGATTGACTGATTGACTTAGTTACTTATTTATTTATTTATTTGTTTATTTATTTATTATGTGTGCATGAGGGAAGGGACAACCTCGACTAATGTTGTCCTCCTTACGAGTAAATAACACAACGAACTTCGTGGAATAAAAAGCCTGAGATCAAATACTGAGCTAGGAGGGGAAAGAAATGCAGTGTCGCGAATACTGCAGTGCAGTTATGTGTATATTGTAAATCGAAGATGATGTAAATATGAAGGAATCGATAATATAAAGGTAAATATGCTTCTTTCAGCGGAATATTATGGTGCAATACTCCACCAGTTCGCTGTTTTGTAACCTGAAGTAATTGTTTTCTTCTCTGCTGTCAGCTTTATTACATCCGGGGCAATGTGAAGTAACAAGCAGACATTAATGATTGTCTTTATTAATAACATTTACTGTATATAAAAACGTCATATTCTTCGTTGATGTGAATAGTTTCATCCAGAAGAGACATCTCTTCCTATATAAACGTCAATTTCGTTGTCTACACTACTCATAACTTTGTAAAATTACTAAGTAAATTGTTCTTCATGGCCTTGAGCTTTGCTGCAGTGTTTCATTACATATGAACCGTGGAGCACATTACATGACAAGAGATTTCTTGCGATTTGTTTTTCTATTCTGGTCATTCTTCTATATTCTACTCAATTTCTATCTCCCTTTCTTCGGCTTTCTTGTTTCTTTCTTCTGGATTCTCCTATTTGTTTATTTCTCTTTCATCCATCACTCAGTTTTTCTTGCTTTCCTTTCTTGTTTCTTCCCTTTTCCTCTTGTTCATTTTCCCTTCTTCACCTCCTCCTTTTCGATCTTCTCTTCTTCCTCCACTATCTTTCTCCAGCATTTCTTAAACCCTTTCTCCTTTTTAATTTACATTCTTCATCTCATCGTTTTTTTCTTCTTTCTGCTATATTTATCCTTCTGTTTATTACATTCCCCCTGTAATTACTTTTTAACCTATTTATTTCTTCTATTTGTATTCAAATATTTTCCTTTCATTTACTTACTGCTCCTTTCTATTGCCAGTTTCTTTATTATTAATCTATGTTCTACTTTCTTATTCTCTGTCTTTCTTTTTCATCATTAATTTATTTATTCTTCTATCTTTTTCTTCATTCTTGCACATTCTTCTTCATTCTCCTACTTTCTCCAATTTTTACTTCATTTCATTTTCTTCTCTCCTTATTCTCATTTTTTTAGTCTTTCTTAATGTATTATCTTTTCTCGTTTCTCCTTTCATCTTTATTTACCGTCTCCTTTTTTGAACTAATTTCTTGTCTTCCTTTCTTTATTTCTTCTTTCTCTTCTTATTGTACTTCGCCATTTTTATAATGACCTTTATTCTATTCAAATTGAAAAGAAGCAATGTAGTAGTGTTATAATGTGTGTTAATTTCACATTGTTACTTTTGGTTTAGTAAATCAACATTTGTTTTGGTAGAATTCTTTATCCGGCAAATTTCTAATGACATCAATCTCACATGTTGTTATAGGCCCAATAATAATAATAATAATAATAATAATAATAATAATAATAATAATAATAATAATAATAATAATAATACTTTCGTGTCTCCTGTGTGATATATGTAGGTGCAGTCGGTTGACACAATAAAATAAACTGTATGCAACACGAGTCATTTGCGCTTAAGCAACGTTGCCTAGCTGTAATGTTAAGATTCAGTCGCTGTTAGTTATGGTATAAGCCTACTACTACGGAGTTGCTTTGGGATTAAATGCTCATAATCCCTATCCCTCCCATGAATTATTTCGAAAAGTGTGTACACCAAAAGTCTGACAACATACATCCTATATTCTATCAGTGCGTGCAATAATTCGTTGCACTTGCAACGCAAGTGACTAATAAGGAATATCTTTTCATTGTGACTATTGTTAACTTTAAGGAGTGACCAGAATGATGAGAAAGATTTATAATATTGATAACACATTGCTCTGCCGATATAGGAGAAAGTCAATGTTCATGTATTTATATATAACACGCGGAGCAAGTCCCCTGCAATCGACAAGCGGCAGAGCATGAAAGTCAAGGAATATTATGGACAGAAAAACATCGATCATACAGGAATGGGTATTTAGAGTTGTCAATTCATTATAAAAAGTTAATCTGATACAAAGTTAATACAAATTAATTTTATTTTCTAGAATATTATATATATATATATATATATATATATATATATATTATATATGCATATATATTATATATACAGAGTGTTTCAGAAATACTTTAAATACTTTGACAAATCTGAGGGCATGTTCCTGATACCAAAACAATAAAAAAGTTCATATAAACATATGTCCCAAAATCCTTACTTTTATAGTTATTAATGAAAGAACATAATGAAACATCTGATACTGTCAGCTCGGTAGCAAGTGTTACAACTTTAGTCAAGTCAGAAACTCATAACAAATGTTCAAATGACAAATGACTGTAGTAACAAGTCTCCTTGACAATACATAGCCATCTAGGATACAATGAGTTCATCAGCAGACTTGTATCGATAACATCATTTGATTATCTAACAAAATGAATATTATTATCGGTTACAAACTTAAGTTGTTGGATTTAAGTTGAACGTAAGCTTTCATTGTTACGAGCTTCTGAATTCGTTAAAGTTGCAACACTTGCTACCAAACTGACAATTTGTAACAAATGTTTCATTATGTTCTTTCATTAATAACTAAAAAACTAAGGATTTTCGGACGTATGTTTATATGAACTTTTTTTCTTGTTTTGTTGTGAGGAACATGCCCCCAAGGTTTGTCAAAGTATTTCTGAAACATTCTGTACATATCTGTAAAATATAATAAATAAATAAGTAAATAAACAAATAAGTATATAAATAAATGACTAAATCAATAAGTAAATAAATACATAAGTAAATAAACAAATACATACGTGAATGAATGAATGAATGAATGAATCAAGTACGCAAATAAGTAAATAAATAAAGGAATAAATACACAAATATACCTTAAACTCTCCAGAAATATCTTTAATTTTTGAGCCGTTTTCTAGGCGTTGAATAATATTTACATTGTCAAAAAACGTAGGCTTGAACGTTTTGTGACACGATGCCTTACCGATATGCGGGGGTTTGGATTCTCGTCACAACAGACCACGCTGTACTGTTTTCTGCTTTCTTTAAACTCAAACACATTCTACTAAATCGACGGAGCAGTGTACTAGATAGTCCTCTAATGTTTTGATTACTTTATTATCATAAAAATTTATTTTATCTTTTATTTTTTGTTTTTTTTTTTCTAATTGCACTTATTTCAGTACTGAATTCCTCGCTATCCTTGACGCGCAGGATAGCGTCATAGGCCTATATAAATATTGCTAGCCTAAGTACAGAGGTATCATGTTTACATTTATTTCAACACCAGAATACGTCACAAAGCTATTTTAAAAACGTGTGAAACTATTATCATTCAAAGAGTTTAGGATGTCAAGAGATTCGTTTATATGAGTGTCTCAAGTGTTAACTAAGTGATGATATCAAGACTCGAAGACCATTGATAAAAAGTGTCGTAATAAACGGCGGCAACCGTGGAATATATATAACATTCTGCCACTTAATAAATATGATATCTTTAGTATTCAGCTGATACTTCTCCATTCTTTAGCGCTTCTGTACACAGCTCCACATATCCATTTATTTATGGGAAGGAAGGATGTTATCCAATTATTCGATTATTCTCTAAACGTTGATGCCCAAAATTAGAATCAACATGGGGCAACACCTTAGCACCACACCCAGATTCGTGTATATAAGAGCACCATTAGTTTCCCTTCTCCCTTCCTAATGTGCTATAGAAAAATCTACATCACGTACTGGCTTGATAATAATAGAGCCCGGCTCGCTGAAGCCTCTAGATATAAATTATCCCAGAGCATTGGCTTAACTGTAAACAAACTTAATATGCTAATAAATGTTTTCATCTCCACCTGGCTGAGAAAAGCGATGGACCGGATCTGATTCTCTCCTGCTATCTGATTGGGTTACTATGACTACAACACATGAAGATGTTATGAGAACGCTGGTAGTAACACCTTCGCTACTATTACTCCGTGCCGTGTTTATGCAAAATTTATGAAAAACTACTCAATTTTAAGATGCGCAATCTAGTAAATCGCAACGATTCTTCATGGAGGACACACCCTAAGTCAGGGGTGAATAATCACTTTCTTGCGGTTCTCGATACAAAAATGGATATGTAAAGAATTCCCCACCAGAACACCGAATTTAATCCTTAAATTGGCAAAACTTTATTTCTCACACTAGTTTATTAAACCGTGTCGGACTGTAAAGAAAACAACTATCGCAATGTCCATATTTTATATAATGAAAGAGTAATGGAACGGAGAAAAATTCTGTCCGGCGCCGGGATTTGAACCCGGGTTTTCAGCTCTACGTGCTGATGCTTTATCCACTAAGCCACACCGGATACTCACCCCGGCGCCGGACAGAATCATCTCATTTTTAAGTTCCAACTCTTGGGTTCCCTCTAGTAGCCGCCCTCTGCACTGCGTCATAGATGTCTATGAACGTAGGACTGATTCCGTTGGACGCATTCGTGTCGACGGAATTTAGATACCATGCTGATACTAAAGATTATAATATGCTACATAATTGAAGAGGAAGGGTTGATATCAACTGAAACTCTAACCAATCAACAAGATAGACGACTTGTGTCGTAGGACTGAAGTCCACACATGTGCTGAGGTGCACTCGTTATGAGTGACTAGTTGGCCGGGATCCGACGGAATAAGCGCCGTCTTAAATCACATATATTATTCATCTTTCATCGTATGATGACGCAGAATATCTGCATGGAAATATATGTAATTCGGTACATTAAAATAATATATGTGATATGCGTAAATCACTTCGTGATTTAAGACGGCGCTTATTCCGTCGGGTCCCGGCCAATTAGTCATTCATAACGAGTGCACCTCAGCACAAGTGTGGACTTCAGTCCTACGTTCATAGACATCTATGACGCAGTGCAGAGGGCGGCCACTAGAGGGAACCCAAGAGTTGGAACTTAAAAATGAGATGATTCTGTCCGCCGCCGGGGTGAGTATCCGGTGTGGCTTAGTGGATAAAGCATCAGCACGTAGAGCTGAAAACCCGGGTTCAAATCCCGGCGCCGGACAGAATTTTTTTCCGTTCTATTACTCTTTCATCGTATGAAGATGCAGAATATCTGATGGAAATATCATATGTACTTCGGTACATTAAAATAATATATGACATATTTTATATGTTGCACAATATTAGGCCTATTGTATTGTGAAATTTTAATTTTCCTACCAGTTTTTTTCTATTGTCCTATTAAAATTATAGCATACTAGTGGCTTGCGCAGCAAATGCTGTAAACTAAGTTCATTAGACGTTCAAATAAACATTTTGTGCGAGATCGTGCGTATTTGCTTGTTTTCCGCATAGAACCAATACGCGGTAAGTGTGAAATACCACATTCAGTATTCCCAACGTAACACACATAACAATTTTCCTCTTCTTACCGCTTAAGCGCGACATTCATTTTACTGCTTTAGGCTTTTAACAAATTACTTTTACAGACGTTTAACATAGTAATAATTATAAATTGGAAACTTACCACTGCAATTTCACCTAAATTGCAATGTTAATTATTGTTTTTATATATTTGCAAAAATTAAGTAAAGTCTACTACTCCACGAAACTTATTGCATTCCTGATACAAGTAACATTAAGGAAGCCGTGAAAAAATCAACAAGATTCCAGGTGCCGATGTTATTACTGCAATATGTTATATAAATAATATTGTTAAAATATTAAAATGAAAAATAAATCATTACATAACCTTACCGTTTGTTTTAAGTTCGCATTTATAGACTGGGGGGAAAAAAAAGACAGACGTATATCACGGCCTGCTGGAGTATAGTAAACACAGAAAACATTTTATAGCAACAATGTTGAAAAAAGATATTTTGGTTTTCCGAAGTTGGCGTCATTAAACAGAAACCAACATGGAGATTTCATTGCAACTAATTAGAAATTCGTCTTTCAGGTATGTAATAAACGATCTTCGCACAAAATAATGTACGATACACGAGCGGTATGTTTGTTTTCATGTTCTCGGAAATTAAAAAAGCTCAACTACGTTTCGCTTTTTCAATCTTTTCCTCGACCATGAAAACGTCAACATACCGCTCTTGTAACGTATATTACTATTTCAGATTTATTTTCAATGAAGAATATCAGATAATCTGAAAGTTATTTGCTTTCATAATAATGAAACATACTCCCTCTGAATGGTTTTTTATGCCAAATACTTTTTCTTAAACATATACACTTTCAGTTTTTTAGTTTGAACACGAAAACGCAAGTAACAATGTCAGGACGATCAGTCGGTTTTTCATGTGGGAGTAAAGCAGTAGCTATTTCAGATCACTGCGGATTGTAGGTGAAAGTTTAAAAAAATGTCAGGTTTGCTATGCTTTCGAACAATAGACATAGCATCTTGGTATAGCTGCTGTAAGTTTCGTAAACTACCTTGAAATGTAGAGGGTAAAATCATTTTATCCTGCTAAGAGATATTTGCTGAAAAGATCGGGAGACTACAAAATCTTGTAGACTTCATATTTTATCAGTAAGTAATACCTTTTGGTCTTTCCTTAGGAACTCTAATTTTTGCGCTCTCTCGAGCCAATACTGAAGAGAATCACGCATATAAATCGACACCACACCGGAATTAAATATTTGAAAAAGACCGAACCTTACTTGATTAATAATTACAAAAATATTTGGTCTTTAATAACAATATTATCATCTTAAATAAATTTTATAGTTTTCAATAACATATATTATATAGCCACCACTCAGTAAATTATATAAATCAAGATCTAAATTAAGATATTCTCTACATCTACTTATTTAATCTCAAAACGTTTCACTTTCATATCATCAATATAGCATTAATAGTATAATTAATGAAAAATAGTCACAGCATGGCATTAACTATAATAATATTTCATTTCTAATTGTAATAATGTCATCAAACCACCTCACGTTTTGTAGTTTTTAATATCCAATACACAGCTGTACTCAGAAAATTACACATCACAGAATCAGACCTGTAAATTAATTTTAGTAAGTCTTGAAATTTTTCATAACCAATTTAATTTGAGCTCTAAATATGTCAGCATTCTTGCAGATCATGGCCGTCATGTAATATTGTTTACTGTAGTGTGTGTTTTGTTTTATTCTGAAATGCAATTAGTTAGTGACAACAGATAGATTTTAGAAAATAGGAAAATTATGTTGAAAAATTGACATTTCACTCAAAACTACTATTTTTCTGAAAAACTTTGGGTTCCAAGCTTCAGAATGAGGGGTCATTTACTAAAGTCCGTTGAGCCGTTTTCCCGTGATTTCCATTACCAGTTCAAATTATATATAGATAGCCTATTAACCTCTTGTATCCTATAGGATACTTTGCGAAGTTAAGGGTTAATAATGTGAATAAATGCAACAAAAACAGACAAGCCCTACTTCTCTTTCCACTGGTACTGAGTATTGTGCTCATTGTATAAGTTTAAGTTTATTGTTACAAAACTGTACAAAATTACAAACAGAATTCTTCCCTGAAGGAGTAAAAACTCGTGCTCAAGGAGTCATCCAAACACATACTTAACAAAGATAAACATAATTATTACACACAAAGTGGGTTAAAAATCTTAAGGATAAATTAACTTAAAAACACAATTTCAATTTTAACAATTTAACTCGTACAAATGTATATTAAACAAATATATCGTCGTTGTTCCTGCAATAACTCCTATGTGCAAAATATAAAAATTTTCAGTAGGAACAAAAAAATACATTTATTCATTATATAGCAGCCGTACACAGGAGACTGTGAATTCTTACATTTTCGAAACAAAGAAATACAATGTACAATTACATATAGGAAATTTTATTATTTGCTGTATCACTATTTAAGTTATTTAATAGAGCAAAAATCTGAAAATCGATAAATATGTCACATAGGAGTCATTGCAGGAATAACGACGAAATAATCTTTAAAAATTAAATTCCTAACACTAATTTTTAATTATTTGACACTAGGATTTTCCAAACCTGGGTATTTTTCAATTATCTTATTATATTATTATAGGATAAAGATTGGTAATATTGTGATAATAATATGATAATTATTTTTGAGAATTTTTTACAATTTTACTGAGCGAGAGGAAGATCGGTTTTTTGCGTCAACGTATTAAGGGAATGTTCGTGGACAA
Source organism: Periplaneta americana (assembly GCF_040183065.1). NCBI lineage: Eukaryota > Metazoa > Arthropoda > Insecta > Blattodea > Blattidae > Periplaneta > Periplaneta americana. The sequence continues at coordinate 41,182,899 of NC_091127.1, read as the reverse complement.
GTTTCTGCACAAAACCGGTCCTTCTCTCGCTCAGTAAAATTGTAATAAATTCGAAAAAGCACTGCCATAATATTATTAGTATCACGATATACCAACCTTTACCCTATAACCTTGGACCAAAGTAGATACTTTGATTAATAACTGTGCTTTTGAAACACTTTGAATTCCTCCACTCATATAAATTCAGATCTTTTAGTTCTGTATATATAATTATACAATTTGAATTTATTGCGATTATTATGTATGAAGTTTCATAAAGGATTATAATAAATTTGTCTAATTTAATAACATTAAAATTAGTGAAAAAAGTTCGGATGAGTAATCAAGAAGTTTATTAAGGCATATTTTAATTATTAGTTTAACTCAGAAAAATGCTTCGATTTCTTGCAGGATCGCTTCAGCATTTACTATAAGACACGGAATAATGATCAGGAGTGGTTACTGAACAGTAAATGTTCTAGAATTAGCACAGATAAGCGTAACTGTGTACAAACACGACTACTAAAAGCAAACGTTTATTCTTTAGACAAACGAATATCCATGGAGAAGGCTGTAGACATTCAATCCATGATGAAAGTGGATGCCCAATGTTGACGCAGATTTCTAAAAAACAATTCTTATATACAGAGATGTATGGTTTTGGAGTCAAGATTTATATTCAGAATCATAAGTTCTTATCTGAGAGCAAACTTTATTAAAATTATTAAAATAATTCTGTATTTTCTTTAATTTTATAATAATTTGTTAGTATAAATAATCCTACGGCCTATAATTCTTGTGATATTTTGTAAAACATTATCAGATATACCTTCTTCTATATTGAGTCTAAAACTTTAAATTGCTCTCTTTAAAAATTTGCTAGAAGTCTCTGGTTCCCACCTCACGATATGAGGAACAGAGATTCTCATATCTGAATAAAAATAATAAAGCAAACATTAATTGTAATGTTCAACATTTACATTTCAAAAGTAATACGTTTTCAGAACATTTAACATGCAGTATGAATGAGTTTAAGAGTGTTATATCATTACGATTGTTCATTACTTGGTGTAATACAGAACCTATGATAAGTACTTTTGCAAAATTTGAATGAAATTGGGCTTAGAGTTTCAGAGAAATGGTACACTGAAGTTTGCAAAGCGTCGTTTTGAGAGAAATAGTGATATAGATAGATTTTGTTATTCCAACATGCCTCAGAACATGCCATTTGAAGGGCATAAACGATAACTTTAATAAACTATTATATTCTGATTCGGAAAAAGTGGCAAATTTAATGGAATTAAAAGTAAAAAATGTTGTTACTATCGTTTCAATCTTCTATGTTCCCTTAAGGAAACAGAAGCGGTGATTGTAAATATTTCACAAAATTTTAAATATTTCAGAGATAATTCAGTGGACCTTTCTCATTTTTGTGCACAAATGAATGGTATTTTTCCTCTCATTTGGCATCAACAAACTTATAATTATCATATCAGTTTATTATTTATATTTACACAATGTAAAGGGAATAATTTTCTGCTATTCTTCAAACTAAAAACATGATATCTCTTGACCTAATTGTCCAGTTGTTTCAAATTTTCAGGAAAGCTGTAGCCGTTCAAACTGTAGAGGATGAACTACCTTCACAGACATAAGCATAATTTCGCAGATTTTAAGTAAATAATGTAAAATAGAAATTACTTTTTCCTTATGACAAAATAAAAAAAATGTAGTCCGTAAACTTCATAACTTAGTAAGACCACTGTGGTCCATTCTCTAACACTGTATTTCTGGAGTCAGAAATAAAAAAGAAACTTATAATCTGACAAGTGGTTGGGGAGATATTATGTTTTCCCTCTTATGTAGCAGCAAATTATTTCTTTTAAATTGTGTAAATAAAAATAATAAACCTGTATATTAATTTGTTGACATCAAATGAGAAGCCCAAATACCACTTATTTGTGTACAAAAAATGAGAAATATCCACTGAATTATTTCTGAGATACTAAATTTTTTGTGAAAGGTGTACAATCTGCTACTGTATGAACCCCATTAACCCTTAGAAGCAGGAACACTTATACCACTGCATAATCGGGTAAATTCGTGTTGGGTTCGTTAGCCGAGATATGTCCGGCCAACATATCGTGCCTAAGATCGCAGGTTTGCATCCCCGACCACTGAAGTCAATTGAGCCTTCGGTAAAGGATGGGGAGGGCCCATGTAAAGCAATCGGTGTAATGGTATGTATGGAAGCTTACGCGGTTTTAGTTGACTGCAGTTGAAATGATTTTGCTTCTTTTTTAAGGGGAAAAACATTACAAACATTACACATTTTTTATTTTTTTAATCAAGCGCAATGTCTTAATATTATATAAAATTAAAAAAATATCAACGTATTTTATATATAAAATATTATATCGCAATCTGCTGCACCGCTACTGTATGATCCCTCTTAAAATAGAGACCTATTTATAAAAAAAATAATTCTACTTCTTATTTGCTTTAAATTATGTAAATAAAAATAATAAACCTGTATTATAATTGTAAATTTGTTGATGCCAAATGAGAGGCCCAAATACTTACTTACTTACTTGCTTTTAACGAATCCGGAGGTTCATTGCCGCCCTCACATAAGCCTGCCATTGGTCCCTATCCTCAGCAAGATTAATCCATTCTCTATCATCATATCCCACCTCCCTCAAATCCATTTTAATATTATCTTCCCATCTACGTCTCGGCCTCCCTAAAGGTCCTTTTCCCTCCGGCCTCCCAACTAACACTCTATATGCATTTCTGGATTCGCCCATACGTGCTACATGCCCTGCCCATCTCAAACGTCTGGATTTAATATTCCTAATTATGTCAGGTGAAGAATACAATGCGTGCAGTTCTGTGTTGTGTGACTTTCTCCATTCTCCTGTAACTTCATTCCTCTTAGCCCCAAATATTTTCCTAAGCACCTTATTCTCAAACACCCTTAACCTATGTTCCTCTCTCAAAGTGAGAGTCCTAGTTTCACAACCATAAAGAACAACCGGTAATATAACTGTTTTATAAATTCTAACTTTCAGATTTTTTGACAGCAGACTGGATGATAAAAGCTTCTCAACCGAATAATAACGGGCATTTCCCATATTTATTCTGTGTTTAATTTCCTCCCGAGTATCATTTATATTTGTTACTGTTGCTCCAAGATATTTTAACTTCTCCACCTCTTCAAAAGATAAATTTCCAATTTTTATATTTCCATTTTGTACAATATTCTGGTCACGAGACATAATGAGAGGCCCAAATACCACATATTTATGTACAAAAAATGAGAAGATCCACTAAAATAGTTCTTAGATAAAATGTTGTGAAAGGTTTACAATCTGCAGCACCGCTACTGTATGATCCCCCTTAAAATAGAGATCTATCGATTTTTTAAAAATAATAATTGTACTGCTTGTGTGAAATGTAGCGCACTTCTCAGAAAAAATTTACTCATAGATATTGAATTTGAAGGAAATTCGTCTTGTAGTTCAGGAGAAATTTGGTGAACACTACCAAATAAGCACGAATGCACACCACAGACGGACGTCATATTATCTAAAATCACATTTAAATACCAGAATTTCCCAAAAATTGTATTTCCAAGAACAGCCTACACCGAATACGATTTTTTTCAGAATCCAGTACTTCATACTTCGTAAAATATAATGAGACAGTGAAAACTGATTTACCTCAGTCTGATTCTCTGTGAGAATACCTTGTTAAATTACACAACTCATGTGCGGCTGGATCCTTAACTCTTGATCCAAGTCAGGTTATATGTATGGGTACTCAGTCCTTAAACAGACTGAAATATATACGATCCGTTCCATAGAAAGTGCCTGAAGGGGAGGAATTATGGATTTCCAGTGAATAATAAAGAATTACTAATTGGTGAACTGCATACATTCCTTTAGGCCACTCTTAACCAAAAATGTCGTTATAGCCATAAACTATGTTATAACAGCCAGGCGTCCATGAGAAATACATACAGCAGACAAACCTCGTCGACTATTAATTTATCAAGTTGGTTTTTATGCATTGGGTCTACACGTTAAAGTCATATGCGAGATATTACACCACATAACTGATTAGAGATTATTAGTTATTAAAAATGATTCAACTTCATAGAAATTATTCAATAGAGTGTATAATTTTTAACAAAAACTATTGTAATTTTGTTTTTCATTCGAAGATATGAAGGCTTATTAGTATTCGTGACGCATGACTTTCTTAAATGTTCTCTGCTGGTATGTTGGTTGGTGTCCAGTGGCTTAATAATCCATGGTTTTTAATCGAATCTGAACACCTAGAGCGACGATTCTGAAACTTTCCTTCTCATGATTAAAGTTTAGATATTCAATTACTCTGAAGATCATTGTCATCATCTTTATAAGCTTATAGGACACCCATTCAAAATAATATATCTACTTTAAACGTTAATAATAATAGACCAAAAACGTTTGTATAAATAGAAATATGCACTTTGCACTCTCCTCTCCTACATTCACACTACACAACCAGGCAAATTCGTCCCATACTCGAACTAACATGTCCAATATTTTCCTTTCATGGCTGTTACGATTTTATTCTTCAGTTCTTATAGATCTCCGGATAGGGGTAAAAAGTAGCCAATGTCTCACGTATACCCATATAAATAAATCGCACGGCATTAAGTCCGGAGATCGAGGTGGCCAGCGGTGTAGTGTAAGAATACCGATGCGTTTTGATTCAGCGATGTGACACTTTTCGATGAAAATGGAGGTGGGGCGTCGTCTTAGTGGGAAATAATGTATTATTTTCATCAGTGTTTGTATTTCTTTTTTGTATTTATATGTGCTATCTGGTAGGATGGAAGAGAAGGCCTTATGGCCTTAATCCTATCAGAGTAAATAAATAAATTATTTAATTATTTAATGTCATCGGAATTATTGTATAGATGTGAGAGCAATTAGTTTCGTAACATGTCTAGGTATGGAAGTCAAGTTCCTTCATAGAATGAAGGTCCATATACCTCTCGCTGAGAAATGACGTGATTCAGCGAAGGTATGTTAGTCTAAAGACGAAGTCACAAATACTCGTATGCCCTCAGGATCCGCGTTCGCTGCTTGTCACAAATAAGTTCAAAGGCAAGTACGAGTATGACTGGTCGCTGTTTGTAAAAGCAGTAGTTCTTTTCACAGATTGTTACTCTACAGTTAAGTCCGTTAATATAGCATTTCTGTACAGCTACTTGAAAATATTCCAGCGACTAATAGAATCTAAGTTCGATTCAGTGATGCAGAAGATAACTGGAGATGTAGTAATATAAATATTTCATTCAGCTGAGTTCATTTATTCATAGTATTTTGTCCAAGGGCAGGTCTTTCACTGCATATCCAGCATTCTCCAGTCTTTTTTATTTTCTGCCTTCGTCTTAGTGTCCTTATATGATTTACAATATCTTAATGTCCTCTATTAATTATTTAATATCTTCTTCTGCCTCGAACTCTTCTCCCGTTCACCATTCCTTCAAGTGCATCCTTCAGTAGGCAATTTCTTCTCAGTCAGTGACCCAGCCAATTTCTTTTTCTCTTCCTGCTCAGTTTCAGCATTATTCTCTCTTCACCCATTCGTTGCAACACTCCCCTGAGTTATAAGAATGTTATTTACAAATGAAGATGGACTTACATACTGAATAATTATTATCATCATCATCACCATCATATTACCGGTTGCTCTGTATGGTTGTGAAAATTGGACTCTCACTTTGAGAGAGGAGCAGAGATTAAGGGTGTTTGAGAATAAGGTTCTTAGGAAAATATTTGGGGCTAAGAGGGATAAAGTTGCAGGAGAATGGAGAAAGTTACACAGCGCAGAACTGTACGCATTGTATTCTTCACCCGGCATAATTAGGAACATTAAATCCAGACGTTTGAGATGAGCAGTGCATGTAGCACACATGGGCGAATCCAGAAATGCATATCGAATGTTAGTTGGGAGGCAGGAGGGAAAAAGACCTTTGGGGAGGCCGAGACGTAGATGGGAGGATAATATTAAAATGGATTTGAGGGAGGTGGGATATGATGATAAAGACTATATGTCAATTTGTTTTATTAGATTTATTTTTAGAGTTGTTCTGGTTTTTATGGAATTTTATTTTGTTATTAATGACATTATTGCATTTATATTCCTGGTGTTGTGGAAGAGAAGACCTGATGGCCTTAACTACACCAGAATAAATAAATAAATAAATAAATAAATAAATAAATAAATAAATAAATAAATATGTTATTTTATCTTCCACAGGATAGGGACTGATGGCGGGCTTATGTGAGGGCGGCAATGAACTTGCGGATTCCTTAAAAGCCATTTGTAAGTAAGTATTATTATTATTATTATTATTATTATTATTATTATTATTATTATTATTATTATTATCATCATCATCATCATCATTCTCTTATAGGATTACGAAATATAGATTCTCTGATTTCTTGTAGTTGGTTATAATTCATAAAATTGTTCGACCATCTGAAATCAGTCTGTCAATGTGGTTTCTTTATCCCTTTCCCTGCTCGTTGTAAGAGACAGTGATTGGTTTAATTTGAAGATCACGTAAAAGAGCTTCTTCACTCATTCCTTTATTCGGAAATGTGCAGTCTGCTACTTCACACATGAATCCTAAAATTACATCACATCAGAAATGCACAATCTAGTAATAATTTAGATCTGATATAAGTTATAAGAAGTATTTTCCAATTCTTCGATTAACAAGTGCAGATTCTTTTACTGAAAAATCATATTCACTGCGAACATCAAAATATTGTAACATTCACCGGCATAAAACTGGAAATCTTGATGCAAAGTAATAATAATTATAAGAATAATCTTTATAAACACAAAGGAATAATAAATCATATATAATTTTGCAGTGTATCTTGCATATTCTTTGGCGTTAATACCAGAGACTTAAAAATTTATTCTTGTGGACAGCAAATAATATGATTTATACCCTGTACCGTGCCCACTAAATTACAAAATGCGCCCATGCCCTGTGACAAAGTGTCCGGACACCTATGTTTATATAACTTTTTTTCTCTCGGTCCCCAGGATACGCCCTGAAAATAATGCTGTTTATTTTAAATACACCCTGTATATGTTTAAGCGTCCAGTACATAAATCACTGTGTGACATCCAGTACTTGATTCCGCAACGTTCTGACTCCTACCTACAAGGGAACAGAAGTTTATACTCTCTTTTATACACCAATTAGTATTGATTACGAGTTATTTACAAGGCTGCCAGACATTCCTCACTTTTGACAAAATGACAAATTGTTCGTTCTATTTTCCCAAGAAGGGAAATTTTCTACATATTTTTTTCCAACCAGTACTTGTTACACGCATTACACACACACTCCCTCAGCCACAAGCTTGTGTGTAATTATTCAAGCATAAATAACACAAGCTTGTACCGGCGTCAGGTAATAATTTCTATAAAAGAATGAAGAATCATCAGTACTAACTTATACATCCAGGTATAAATTTCAACTATGCTCAGATTTATAATGTATAAAATTTAATTGCAAAAGGAGAAGATACAGCGAGCTTTGCAGCAAAATTAAATTTAAACCACAGTCTAGTACATAGTCACGAAGCTTGAGTTTATGATGGTACTAGGAACAATAGACTGTGCAGGTACTATTTCGCATTGTCTGTAATGGGGCGATAGTAGCGATCCTAGTGATTAGCAACTATCTATGGATGCATATTTACTACGTATTGAGCTTCGTGACTATATACTAGACTGTGTTTAAAGTAATAACTATGAAACTGCTTAAAGTTACTCTCAGTAACATTAAATATAAAGACATTTCTTATAGCAGTATGTAAATTTAACTTTGAAATCTAAGAATCTTATGTTGTCATCTGTAACAGAATTTCACAGTAAGCAAGTGAGTGAGTAGTGAGAGAGTGAGTGAGTGAATGAGTGAACGAGTGAGTGAAGAAAATTGTGAGAAAATTAAATTGTAAGTGAATTAGTGAGTGAGTGAGTAGTGAGAGAGTGAATGAGTGAATGAGTGCGCGAGTGAGTGAAGAAAATTGAGAGCAAATTAAATTGTAAGTGAATTGGTGAGTGAGTGAGTTGTGAGAGAGTGAATGAGTGCGCGAGTGAGTGAAGAAAATTGAGAGCAAATTAAATTGTAAGTGAATTAGTGAGTGAGTGAGTAGTGAGAGAGTGAATGAGTGAATGAGTGCGCGAGTGAGTGAAGAAAATTGAGAGCAAATTAAATTGTAAGTGAATTGGTGAGTGAGTGAGTGAGTTGTGAGAGAGTGAATGAGTGAATGAGTGCGCGAGTGAGTGAAGAAACTTGAGAGCAAATTAAATTGTAAGTGAATTGGTGAGTGAGTGAGTTGTGAGAGAGTGAATGAGTGCGCAAGTGAGTGAAGAAAATTGAGAGCAAATTAAATTGTAAGTGAATTGGTGAGTGAGTGAGTGAGTGAGTGAGCGAGTGAATTGATGAGAGTGAATTACCTAATCACAAGGAAAATAAAATCTAATTTAATAATTTAATGAATCAATAAATAAACTTATAAGCGAATTAGTAAGTACAGAGGGTTGTTTCCGATCTCTGGAAACGAATTTTGAATGACGTCAGGTGCGTCAGGAATCACATGACAGTTGAACTGTGATGACAGGTGATAGACCAGTAGTGAGTGATTTCATAGTCAGATGCACGGTGTCTAACATCAGCAATGCTCAAGAAAATCGAGCCTTTTTGCGAGAAGTACATTACGACCCTTTTCAATGTCAAGTGATAATAAAGTGCTTTCAAACATGTTTAAATTTAAAACTGTTTGGGTTAACTAGATGATAGTATTTCTTTATTAATCTCATATAAATTATAGTGCCTATATTACTACCACAGTCTAGTACAGCGTTGTCAGACACAGCCTAAACGGAGCGGAGCGCTCCACTATAACTCGTTGCGTGCTCCGATGCTTCCACAGACAAGCAAGTTCACGCTCCGACTGGACGTCTCTAGCACCACAACCGGTTTCGGAGCTTACAGCTCTGACACTACTGGTCTAGTATATACAGTCACGAAGCTTGAGTTGTGAGGGTCCTAGGAACAATAGACTGTGCCGGTACTATTTCGCATTGTTTGTAATGAGGCGATATTAGCGATCTTAGTGGTTAGCAACTATATATGGATGCATATTTATTACGCACTGAGCTTCGTGACTGTATATACTAGGCTGTGTTGTTACTATGATTGAAACAAACGTATTGTATTCATGTTTTTGGTACGCGTAGATTTAATAATCATCTTTATTAAACACAGTTGCCCGTGTGCACCATTCTCGATTAAAATTTGACCATGGTTAAGTCGGCACTTGACCATCTTCAACGCAATTTGCGGAGTATTAATCTCGATCAAAGTTAAACAAGCGAGTTGATGATGATCAAATTTGATCACGGGTGTGGAACCGATTATCTTGAATTGAATATGGTCAAGTCGAGAAAACCAAAATGGCGACACAATTTGACGTACTTGATGGAATTGAAGATGAAATGACGTATCTTGAACACGCAAATCACTGCGGAAATAACAGAATTGGTGTTATTGTAGAAAGAGTAAGTTTGTAGATGAATAATAAAAATGTTTTTTTTTCTCAAAATTGACTAATGTTTTATATAAGTTATGTTTCTGCTTTGGAAGATCGGGACTTTACTTGAGGACAAAATATTATTTAGGCCTAACTGTCCAATTTTGTTAACATAATAATAAAGTAGTTATTCTATCCCGGTAATAATATAGTAAAACTAAATTACCACTTTGTAGAATGCGAGATTATCACTTATTAGCTATAGATTTGTCGTTTGAAACTATTAGGACCTACATGACGCTTTGGACAATTACGCTATTTACGCTTAGATTAAGAGAAATTACACGGATAGGCCTACTTTACTTTCCTTCTTACTCCAAAATTTCAAACTTATGAACACAAAATAAATGGATAAATTTCAGAACAAGGATACTTTCCTTTCCCTCTTACTCCAAAATTCCAACCTTGTGCACACAAAATAAATTGGCACTAAAAACTTCCTTTTCGTATGCATGATGATGCGTATTCGACATACACAGACGAATTTCTTTTTTTTTTTTTTAATTTTAAAATAATTATTAGCGAGGCATCCGTATACTGAAATTTTCCCAAATAAATTAATGGCACTGAAATGTGTCTTTTCGTAAGCAAGATGATAAGCATTCGACAAACACATACAAATCTGCTCTTTTTACTAGCCTATTTCAAGACAATTGTCAGTGAGGTATCCGTATACTGAAATTTTCCCAATTATTATCAATAATATGAAATAACCACTGTATAAATTAAGTTACAAATTATGTGGAATTATGTAAACACGTATAATTCATGTTGAATTGTGAGGTTAAATCCAACCAGGCAGCCTGCTTTTCTGTTAGAGAACTTCCGTCAGTACTTTTATTCTCTAATATGGATGCAGAATTGCTGATGAGTTTTAAAAGGATTCCCACTTCGAACTGTGAGAAATTCGGTGCTCTTTTCTTTTTTTTCTTCCATGATTATTGAAACTTGTTATTTGAAAACTGCGAGGATGTTTGAAACAGTCCGACAAACAAAAACGAAGCGATAATTGACAGAGTGCGTTCGTTCGCTGTTTTATACGCGGTAACCTAGCGCTCAGATGATTCTTCTCAAGCGATCGTACCATCAGCTGACGGTACTGAGTTGATCGAGGGAAAATGTCGCTGCACCGCATCTGTAACTTGATCATTGTCAAGAATTAACCATGTTTGGGTGATTGCTGATAAAAGGGCTAAATGATCGAGAATGGTGCACACGGCCAAGTGTGTACATCTTTCAGCCATTTCTTATTTGTTCTGAAGGCCTGACTCGAAACCTCGCAAAGTAAGGATGATTGTGAAGTATTGGTGGAAATATAATGATGAGAGGAAACGGGAGAATTCTGAGAAAAAATCCCTGGAGCCCGCTTTCCCCCCCCCCCACAAATTTAAATTTGATCTATGACTGATGATGTGGTCAGCATGATATAAGCCTATAAGGCCATCATGTAAAACAACATGAAATACAGGGTGTTTAAAAAATACGGGGCATAATTTCAGGTATGTATTTCCCACATGTAGACAATCAAAATAGTTCATTACAACATGTGAGTCCGGATATGCTTCATTTCCGAGTTATGGCCTTCACAACATTGAAATTCACCGGAACGTTTTTCTTTCCGCAGGTCGTTGTCATTACAGAAGATGTTCAAATTGTTCACCTCCTGCTTGAATACAGGCCTCACGTCGATGTCTCATTGACCTGCGAACACGATCCCAAACTCCAGGAGTATTGCGTATGTCCTCAGAACATGCCACAATTCGATTCCGAAGGGATTCCAAACCAGGCACCGGAGACGAATAGACCAATGATTTTGAATGGCCCACAAGTAGAAATCGAGAGGGTTCAGATCAGGTGAACGTGGAGGCCAAGCAATTGGGCCACCTCTATCTATCCATCGATCAGGAAACCTTCGATCCAAGTACCGGCGAGCCGTACGACTGAAGTGTGCAGGAGCGCCATCATGCAAGAATGAATGTGTTGACGATTGATCAGTGGAGTGTCTTCTAAAACATGAGGTATGGTGTTTTCCAGGAAGTTTGTGTACGCCTGCCCCGTAAGTCTGTTGGGGGTCCAACTAATCGATCACCAATGATACCGGCCCACATTTGAGGGAGAACCGCACCTGGTGATGAGATGGAACAGTTGCACGTGGGTTTTCATACGCCCATACATGCTGATTGTGGAAATTTGTTATGCCATCTCGTGTGAACTGTGCTTCATCTGTAAATAATACTAAGGCAGGAAAGTTCGGATTTACATCACACTGCTGCAAGAACCATTGACAGAACCCAACTCGTGCAGGATAATCTGCTGGTGACAGGGCCTGTACACGTTCCAAATGATAAGGATACAATTGATACTCTTTCAACAGTTTCCAGACAGTCGTATGAGGAACATTGACTTGCAACGCTACCCTTCGTGTGCTGATAGAAGGAGTCATGTTCACAGCCTACAGAATCTCCTCCTGTACTTTTGGAGTTGTAGATCTTGATCGTCCCCTTCCCAACCAGGAGAGTTAAATTTTCCATAGTCGCACAGACGGTAATGGAGCCGTACAAACGTCTTCCGATCTGGACATTGTCGCTGTGGGTACCTCTCCTGGTACAAACGACGAGCCAGCGCAGCATTGCCGTCCGCCTTACCGTACATGAAGTGTATCTCTGCCAGCTTTTGATTTGAATACATGTCGCACAATCTAACGCCTACACAACACTGAATGTAACCTTCGCCTCGGAATGAACTGTCAGAGTGCCCTCTTAATGTCTCCTTTGACGGCAACGACCTGCGGAAAGAAAAACGTTCCGGTGAATTTCAATGTTGTGAAGGCCATAACTCGGAAATAAAGCATTTCCGGACACATGTTGTAATGAACTATTTTGATTGTCTACATGTGGGAAATACATACCTGAAATTATGCCCCGTATTTTTAAACACCCTGTAGATACAAGGAATGGACACAAATCCAGCTCCCACGTTCTGACTAAAATTCACTTCCCAACTAAAAATTGAAGCAGAGAGTGCAGAATTTCCAGCCAGAAATTCTACTGCTTAGGCATAAGTGAAGGACGGGGCTCGAACCACTATATATTGCAGAAGTCCTCTTTTAGTAGAAGTATCTTCGCGTGCCGTTCTATGGCACGCGTACCGAAGGTTGCTGACCCCGTATAAAACACTATGATTCAAAGTTTATAAGAACCCCGCTATCGCTCAAGCTATTATGGCTCCATAGTGGAAAAAAGAATGAGTAGCAGCCTTCAAAGCAAACACTTTAATGAAATAATGAGTTACAAAGAAGAATTAAAAGACTTTACGACCGTCATAATATCAACACACAGAAACAAACAAGAAATTAAATTTATATAAGCGCGATATGAGCCACTCTCGCGCGAAGGACTCATCCCAGGGCCTGTACACCGTATGTCTAATTTATCTGCCTATAAATCTCATACTTGTTATGCTGCTGATGTTTTCATACTTTACACCCCACTTCATCATGGCTGCTCGCTTGTCGCTTTGACGAATTCATTCCTTCCCCTCTCCTCCTTTTACTCCATCCTTCTCCTCCTCCTAGCCACGATTTCCTCTTCATATTTTATTCATAGGATTGAACCTTAGTAATTTGATGGACTGGGCGGGCTATACGATATTTCCATAGCTGTGTGGCTCCAGCGGAGGTAATGGAGTGGCCATAGCTGGTCCACTGCGTTCCTCTCCCATTTTATCTTCCTTTCCTCCCGCAGATCACAGACCTGCTTGTAAGTGTGTCGCGGTTTTACATAGGCACTTCATCAGCTATGAGTCTGTTATCTTCATTTACACAATTGAATCAGGAATTTGCAAAAGGGACCAAGTCCATATTTTTTGCAGACTGAGTTTATACCCGTTTCTGGCTCTCCACACACTCTTCTTGGATTTCAGCATTAAAAGGAACCAAGTTCTATAGAATGTACACATAAAAAAAATGTACACATTTAAATTATGTACCAACATGCTTGGACTGTCATACAACCAGATCCATACAAAAAGGTTTTTTTGTTGTTTTCTTAAAATTTACTTTTTCGGACTTAGTCCCTTTTGCAAATTCCTGATTCAATTATGAAAATTCATACTTTAATAACCCACTCACATGACTTCTTCTGGTTTCGTTTTTTTTATTTTATTTACATTCTATGGCAGGCATGTCAATTGATGCCCATAGGAGCAAGCGCGCGCTTTAGAGCTCAGGAGAGCTCCAGCGCTTTACAGCGGAAAGAAAAGAGACATACGAAGAGAGGTGGTATATGCCGCTTGGTCGAGCTATGTTCAGGGATGGCCAGCACTGATTCAATAGATAAACGGAAGAGAACTTATTAAAACTGTATCCATGTTAATTTTTAGATTTGCCTGAGAAGTATAAGTGCATTATAAGAATGTAAGTTTTAATTTTAATGCTCATTTTTAACAAGTTTGATTTTTTTATTCAAAAGAAATATTTTCTCAACTTTTCGTATAGAAAAGTGAAATTTTCAGATATAGGCCTGTTTATTTAGTAGCCTTACAGGATGTTTTCGTAAATCTAATATACCGTATATACGTATTACTCAAGATAGTGTATTGAAAATTTTGAAAATATTCGCATGGAAATTGTTTGTAAGGAAATGAATTAACAAAGCAACTACTGTTATATCATAAGCAAAAGATACGTGCCCATGTGTTGTAAAAATGTCAGCTCTATAACTTCAGCAGATTTCGAGAAAATAATTTAATATTCTGATGATACGAAGTTGCTCACAAAATATATCACCTTAAAAGCATAACGCGATAAAAGTTTTGTTATGGAATATTAGTTACACTTAAAACAGATACAGTACCTAGGTAACTTTGCTTTGTACTGTAATATTGTTTTGATTAGTTTATTGATTACTTTTGTAAGGCTAAAGATACCATCAATATAAATTCCAACTTATGTCATACTCAATCTTTTTCTTTGGAATATCACTTTCTTTATGAATGATGTGTTTCATCCACTTAATTCAGTATAATATTATACTACTATGGAATTTAAGTGAATATTCCTTCTTAACTCTCTATTATGTATATATTTTGATGTACCGAAGTACATATGATATTTCCATGCAGATATTCTGCGTCATCATATGATGAAAGAGTGATGGAACGGAGAAAAATTCTCTCCGGCGCCGGGATTTGAACCCGGGTTTTCAGCTCTACGTGCTGATGCTTTATCCACTAAGCCACGCCGGATACAACCCCGACGCCGGTTAGAATCGTCTCAGATTAAGCTCCATCTCTTGGGTTCCCTCTAGTGGCCGCCCTCTCCACTACGTCATAGATGTCTATGAACGCAGGACCGAAGTCCATACATGTGTTGAGGTGCACTCGAATGAGTGACTGGTTGGCCGGGATCCGACGGTATGGGCGCCGTCTTAAATCACAAGTGATTTATTACGCATATCATATATATTTTGATGTACCGAAGTACATATGATATTTCCATGCAGATATTCTGCGTCATCATATGATGAAAGAGTGATAGAACGGAGAAGAATTCTCTCCGGCGCCGGGATTTGAACCCGGGTTTTCAGCTCTATGTGCTGATGCTTTTCGAATGAGTGACTGGTTGGCCGGGATCCGACGGTACGGGCTCCGTCTTAAATCACTTGTGATTTAAGACGGCGCCCATACCGTCGGATCCCGGCCCACCAGTCACTCATTCGAGTGCACCTCAACACATGTATGGACTTCGGTCCTGCGTTCATAGACATCTATGACGTAGTGGAGAGGGCGGGCACTAGAGGGAACCCAAGAGATGGAGCTTAATCTGAGACGATTCTAACCGGCGTCGGGGTTGTATCCGGCGTGGCTTAGTGGATAAAGCATCAGCACGTAGAGTTGAAAACCCGGGTTCAAATCCCGGCGCCGGAGAGAATTTTTCTCCGTTCCATCACTCTTTCATCTCTATTATGTTATTAAGATTTAAAACAAAAGTGCAATATTAAGAAATCAGTGTTAGTACTTTTGTTTTACAGACAATATAGATAATATTAAACAGAAAGAAGCCATATAAAAATAACGACATAAAATGTCACGTTCCGTTTGAAGTTTGTGCACCACTGTTTTCTTAATCCAACAGGTTGCTTATTCATATATACAACCCTTCCTCTTTCCACACTTAGCGCTTGCTGCCCGCGCACGAAGTCAAGGTCAGAAAAATGCGCTTGCTTTGACATCACTGTCCTATGGTGTTCGTACATCGCTTCACGGCTAGGATATGGAACATGTTTAAAAAATCTTAATAGCACTACAAAGTCTTAATTCACAATCATAGTCTAGTTGAAATATACACAGAAGTGTTTTACAATATACTAGTACAACACAAGGGGTTAGTTGTTTTGTCGACTGACCAAAAACAGGTCTAAACCTCACAAGTGATACAAACATGGCACCACTTATGAGACAACTAAGCCGGGAGATAATGGGGTAGTGCGGTCAGTTCCTTTCCCTCTCCATTGCATACATCGCCGACTAGCTACACATTACACTAATCAGACTTCAGATTCATACAAACAATTGTTTTTCCTCTGACACATATCGTCAAGTGAGATGTACTATCTGATAATAGATGTACATATCAACCAGAACTTCAATCAGAGGTAAAGGGGTCAGTATTGATACTTAATACAAGACAGATATATTCATGCAGTACTGTTGAATGTGATAAATTCATATACAGAATAGGACACGTGAAAAATTAGGTACTTTTTTAATTTGGTCCTAAATAATCTTATGTTTTGAGGTTGATTCTTTATATTCATAGGAAGGCTATTAAACATTTGTACTGCCATGTAACGCACTCTTTTTTATATCATGGTAGACTTTCCGATGGAGTATGGAGTATGAAAATAATTTTTTTGACGAGTAGTTATACTATGAACTGTTGTATTAGTTGTAGGCCCTAAACTTTTCACGATTATATAGGAGGACGTAATTTAATGAAAAAATATACTGATAAGTCATGGACATTATTCGTCGTCGTTCAGGCAGAAGTCACTAAGTCCAAAATTGAGGAAGTCCATTATTTTGAATATTTTAAGAAAGAATGCGTATGTAAATATCAACAACTTCATATTTATGCCGATAAACTTAACTAGGATATGTAATCAGAAGAAAAAAAATAGTTTAAATTGTGGCAAAACAGATTTTTAAAATTTGATCAAACTATAAAATCGTTGTAACTCAAAACAACAATTTTGGACTTAGTGATTTCTGCCAGAACGACGGCGAGTTTTTTTTTAAATGGTCCTACGCGATTCCCTAGATTTGGCGCCTACTATTATTCTAATTTTTTTGTGCTGTAGAAATATTCGGTTACTATCTGTAGAATTTCCCCAGAATATCATTCCAAACTCATTATCGAGTGGAAGTATGTAATGTAGCCTATATTTATTTATCATCGCTACCATCTATTCTTACAAGTATGCATCAATATATGTTTTCCTATTATCAGTTTCATTCCAGAAATTTTAATTAAGTTTTATTCTTTATTATATTCCTTACAATGATTACAAAACAGTTTGTTTAGTTATTTCGCTAACAATACACACATACACACATTATTTCATTGCATTCAATATTAGTTATTTTTATGAATTAAATTCCACGCACTAGACGTGTTTTGCCTTCGTTCGGTAGACTTTTCCAAAATATTTCTTTCATTGACAACTTTTGATTGTAATCTATTATTTTACATGTTCTTGTTTTGAGTGTATTTTGTCATATTAATTTTGTATTTTTTGGTTTTGTCAATGACTATTTACGTTTTAAATTTTAACATTTAAGAAATTCTCTCCTGGTACATATGTATCCCTTTGTTTTCCGGACAAGAAACTATGTCAATTACTTCTAATCTTCCTCCCTTTGTACTGAGAGAACCGAACTTCAATCTGGCATAGCAAACTGGGAAGGGATAATAATATATTAATAATATTTATATTGGTTTCTGTTCTGTTAATGTCTTCTTTTCTTCAAAAAGTGATTCATTTCTCTTCTTGCCTCTTTCGTTTTTTAAGCTGGATGGAGAAATAACGGCTCAAAGAAGTGGCCATTAACATTATACAAATTCCTGTCAGTTTGGATATCCCTTGTAAAGGCGCCGTTTCGCGAGAATTTCTGAAAGTTTCTTTTTATCTCTCTTCCCAATTTCTCTTACGCCAAAGTAATTTCTATTAGGATTACTAATTCACTCTGTTTAGTTCATTTTGTTTCATAAAATTTATTCTTTCATAACAATTAAATGAAAATGCACAAAATATATTGCTAGTTATTGTATAATTGTTAAAATTTATTTTTAAGATAACCCGAAATTATGTAGGCTATACAATTTAAAAAAAAAACTGATGAATAATTTTCTCCAAAAGAATTTAAAATAACTGTTTCTACAATTTTACCACCCGAGCACAATACTCGTATTCATTCTCAACAACTACATTATACTTTACTTTGACTATTACACTTTTATTTTTTTATTTTTTTCTTTTTATCGTGTGTTTAGTGTGGACAGTTGTGTTCAGATTATAATTTATGTGTTCAGTTTGCATATTTTTTTTGTGGATGTTTAGTTTGCATAATTTATGTGTTTAGTCTGTATTGTTTTTCGTGTTTAGTTGGTATAATTTGTTCATGTGTTTAGTTTGTAAGTGTATAGTGTAACCTCTCTTGGACTGGCTCCCCAAGTGTAGTAGACCTTCAGCTCACCCTACACTCCTGTAGGAGGCTGTTGCTCTTATGGGATTTCAGACTTTTCGTATTTCATATTTCGTATTACACTTTTACTACGTCACACTACTTTTGACCAATAAAACGGTACGAAAGGACGTCTTTCAACCAATCATAGCTGCTAATCGCACAATTTTATCGCGTCCCTAGCATTTGTTTAATTTTATCGCTTCCCTGGCATTTGTTTATTTTTATCACTACCCTAGCATTTGTTTTTTTGTTTGACAACATTTCAAATTACACTAGTCTGGACGTCCAAAAAAAAAAAAAAAAAAAAGAAAGAAAATTACAAACCACTCCAGTCGATGCGCAGCACTTTCAAATATGACTCGCATTGGCATTCAAGAACAAGAATTAATAAAAATCACTGGCCATAGCTATGCATCTTCCCAGAATCCCTATTTACAAATAAATGAAGAGCATAATTTGGAAATCCTGAATAAGTTGAGGGATACGCAATGTACATCAACGAGTTCACTTCTTTTACGCAAACGTCCAATATAACATCAACTGAACCACCAACCACTAAAACATTGAAATTTGAAAACTGTACTTTCAATAATTGTTTCTTTTAAAATTATTAATGTTTATTTTATATTTTATCATCGTTAATTAAAACGTTTCTTGTTTATTTCATCATTCCTAATTAAAACTTTTCTAACACTTGTTTATATTATTTAGGTTATGTTATAGCTTCTGCTATATGATACTATGGATAGTCACGTATCAGAGATTATTTGATATTAAGATTTATTGAAAATCATCTGTCAAGTGGCGTTGATTACTGGGATCCGGATGATTGAAGTTGAATGCAAATGTTTAATAAAAATAAAACTGAATCAACAAAGCCTTCTTGACTAGTAACCGTCCACAAAGTTCAATGAAGATTCCATAGTTGGCACAACTGATAATAAGAAAACAGCTAATCATAACACACTAGTGCCATCTTGCGTAATATTCAGATGGTACAATAATACATTTGAAGACAGTTGTTTTTTCGTGAGTCATTTAATACTTTATTGTATTGAAGTACTTTATTACTTCCAATCTTTATATACTTTCTTCTAATCGTGTAATAGTCAATTAAATCCCACTCGAGTTTTGATTTTCTCTAGATAAATCTGCTCGTCTTCCACTCGTATATTTATCGATAAAATCAAAACCTCTAGTGAGATTACTGTTGATAATTCACTACCTGTTCTTACGCTATCATCTATTAAATACATGAGTAAAGTCGTACAGACAAGGTAAGTGGCCTTAGATCTGACGTACAACAACAAGTACAACAATAAAATAACAATTCATCAAAGGTACTCGTAGAAATAGTCCGAGGGACATACTGTAGGAATGTCACATAAAGTAGACTGTTTAATTATATTTTTAAAATAAAAAAAATCTCAACCGATAATTGTAGGCGTTGCTTGGAATGTAACATTAAAGGCTTTTTAGCAACTATTTTTTATCAAAATAGGTTACAATGAATTGTTCTATAATATCTGGTATTCAAATAGGTAAGAACTATTTAAAAAATGCCTCTTCAGCACAAATGGCTGCGTCATTCGCGACATCACGTAACGATGCCAGCATCTACAGCAATAGACTGGAGTAAAGACCCTTAAAACGAGACTCAAATGTTCGCAACACCAACATATTCGAATTTCGAATGGTTGGAGTTTAAAATAAATGACGTCAGGTCGACCTCTATTAACATAACCTGCTTATCAAGTTGGTACAAACTGGCGTAAGATTTCAGAGGGTGAGACAAGCTGTAAGACAGACATACGAAGCCCATTTCAACAGAAATTAGACTAACTCACGTGGTGTCAGAAGCATAGTAGTTCACGACGATGGAAATGTTAATCATAACAGCTCCGTAAGATATGATTGACGGAACACGTGAACTAATCTGAAAACTTTTCACTTAGGGTTATAACAATATTACACTACAAATTCAGTGGGTCTCGGTTCAATTTTTTGGTGGATAATTATATTACACAGAATGTGTGTAAATTGTATCCCAAAACATGGTGGTGTGATAAGGGATTTTAGTTACATATTTCATATAGAACAAACATCTACTAGGAATAATAAGGTCCCTGCATTCAGACAATTTTACGGATGGCAAATTGCTAAAAGTAATAAGTTTAATAATTAATTGTAGCCTATTTAATTTTTTGTTGACTTATGTATTTGAATTATTTGTTCTCTTGTTTACTTATGTATTACAATTATTTGTTTGTGTGTGTTTATTTATGAATTTTAATTATTTGTTTGTTTACTTATGTTTTAAAATTGTTTGTTTGTGTAATAATGTATATAAATTATTTGTTTGTGTGCTTATTTATGTCTTTAAATTATTTGTTCGTTTGTTTACGTATGTACCTAAATTATTTGCTTATTGGTTCACTTGTATATTTAAATTATTTCTTTGTTTGTTTGTTTACCTATGTATTTAAATTAATTCCTTCTTCTTTGTTTGTTTGTTTACCTATGTATTTAAATTGCTTGTTCTATGTTTGTTTGTTTACCTATGTATTTAAATTGCTTGTTCTTTGTTTGTTTGTTTACTTATGTACTTAAATTGCTTGTTCTTTGTTTGTTTGTTTCTTTACCTATGTAATTAAATGGCTTGTTCTTTCTTTGTATGTTTGTTCGTTTACCTCTGTATATAAATTGCTTGTTCTTTGTTTGTTTGTTTGTTTACCTATGCATTTAAATTGCTTTTTCTTTCTGTGTTTGTTTGTTTATCTATGTAATTTAAATTGCTTGTTCTTTGTTTGTTTGTTTACCTATGTATTTAAATTGCTTTTTCTTTCTGTGTTTGTTTGTTTACCTATGTATTTAAATTGCTTGTTCTTTGTTTGTTTGTTTACTTATGTACTTAAATTGCTTGTTCTTTGTTTGTTTCTTTCTTTACCTATGTAATTAAATGGCTTGTTCTTTCTTTGTTTGTTTCTTCGTTTACCTCTGTATATAAATTGCTTGTTCTTTGTTTGTTTACCTATGTATTTAAATTGCCTTTTCTTTCTGTGTTTGTTTGTTTGTTTACCTATGTAATTTCAATTGCTTGTTCTTTGTTTGTTTGTTTACTTATGTATTTAAATTGCTTGTTCTTTGTTTGTTTCTTTACTTATGTATTTTATTGTTTGTTCTTTCTTTGTTTGTTTGTTTACCTATATATTTAAATTGTTTGTTATTTCTTTGTTTGTTACCTACGTATTTCAATTGCTTGTTCTTCGTTTATTTGTTTACTTCTGCATTTAAATTATTTGTTTCTTGATTTATTTACCTATTCACTTACTTACAAATGGCTTTCAAGGAAACCTCTGATTCACTGCCGCCCTCACATAAGCCCGCCATCAGTCCCTATCCTGTGCAAGATTAATCGAGTCTCTATCATCATATCCCACTTCCCTCAAATCCATTTTAATATTATCTTCCCACCTACGTCTCGGCCTCCCCAAAGGTCTTTTTCCCTCCCGCCTCCCAATTAGCACTCTATATGCAGTTATGAATTCACCCATACGTGCTACATGCTCTGCCCATCTCAAACATCTGGATTTAATGTTCCTAATTATGTCAGGTAAAGAATACAATGCGTGCAGTTCTGCGTTGTGTAACTTTCTTCATTCTCCTGTAACTTCATCCCTCTTAGCCCCAAATATTTTCCTAAGCACCTTATTCTCATACACCCTTAACCTCTGTTCCTCTTTCAAAGTGAGAGTCCAATTTTCACAACCATACAGAAAAACCGGTAATATAACTGTTTTATAAATTCTAAATTTCAGATTTTTTGACAGCGGACTAGATGATAAAAGCTTCTCAACCGAATAATAACAGGCATTTCCCATATTTATTCTGCGTTTAATTTGCTCCCGAGTGACATTTATATTTGTTACTGTTGCTCCAAGATATTTGAATTTTTCCACCTCTTCGAAGGATAAACCTCCAATTTTTATAAGTCCTATTTGATACAATATCCTGGTCACTCATTCATTCGTAGTGTTCTATTCAAGGGTAGTTTTTTCACTGCAAATCCAGCATTCTCCAGTCTTTCCTATTTATGCATTCTTCTTAGTCTCCGCACATGATCCATATATCTTAATTTCGTCTATCATTTGACATCTTATTCTGCCCAGAACTCTTCTTCTGTTCACCATTCCTTCCAGTGCATCCTTCAGTAGGCAGTTTCTTCTCAGCCAGTGACCCAACCAATCCCTATTCCTCTTCCTGATCGCTTTTAGCATTATTCTTTCTTCACCCACTCTTTTCAACACGGCTTCATTTTTTATTATGTCTGTCCAATTCACATGTTCCATTCTTCTCCATATTCACATTTCATGTGCTTCTAGTAACTTCTCTTCACTTCGTCGTAATTTCATGTTTCTGCCCCATACAATGATACACTCCACACAAAGCACTTCACTAGTATCTTCCTTAGTTATTTTTCCAGAGGTCCGTAGAAGATGCTCTGTTTTATATTAAAAACTTTCTTTACTATTACTCTCCCCTTTTTGACTTTCTGGCAGCAACTTATGTTACTGCTTATAGTACACCCCAAGTATTTGAAACTATCCACTTGCTCTACTGCCAAATTTAGAATTCGCAGGTTTACCTTCTTTAGTTTTCTTCTGATAACCATGGTCTTCGTCTTGTTTGCATTTATCTTCATCCCATACTGCTCACAGCTGTCAGTTAGCTACAGTAGCATATCCCTTAGTATTATGTCCTCTTCTGCTAACAACGCCATATATTATCATCTGCAAATCTTATGTACGTTATTCTTCTTCCTCCTACTATCACTCCTCCCATGTTCTGAAAAGAGTTCTTCACTAAATCCTCTCAGTAGATGTTGATCTGTGTAAGTGACAAAGGGCATGTTGGATGTACTCCTCTCCATATTTCACTTCCTGCAGATGTTTTTTCTCCCATCCTGATTTTGACTCGTTATTTCATATAAAAGTTAATGAACAGGCTCCTCTCTTTTCAATCCACACCAATTGTCTTTAGGTTTCCCACCAGTTCATTCCAATTCACTATGTCAAATCCTTTTTCTAGGTCCACAAATATTACATACACTTCTTTATTCTTCTCTAGGTATCTTCCGTCGATTGTTCGTAGCAGTCCAATTGCATCTCTCTTACCTTGTCTCTTCTTCAAGCCAAACGGCTCTTCTTCCAATAGTCATTCCATCTTAAGGTACGGTCACACGTCGCTACTTTTGCAGCGCAACTTTTGTACTGCAGCTGCAAAAGTTGCGTGTCGTGTTCACACGTAAGCCAAAAGTAGCGCGCTGCACGCTACTTTTCGTGCTGCGCAACCCGAGTGCAGCAAAAGTTGCAACTGGAGGTTGCGAGTCTGTTCACACACAAGGCGCTACTTTTGCAGCCGCAGTCATGCTGCAGGTTTCCATCTCCGTGTTGACTTCTCAATACACATTTTGTGGTTATGTTCGCGTTATTAAAAAACTCATGCGAAAGCTTACTTATCTATTATTTGCTTTTCTGTCCTAACTAGTATTCAGAAATCGGCATTATTTTTACTATAAAGCTTTTAAAAACGCTTATATAATTAAATGATAACCAACAGCATATTCACGTAATCAATGTTGGCAACCCTTCTGTTTGAAACTACGCTATGAAAAATTTAAAATGTTAATTATATCGTCAGCAAATACACTCAGACTGTGTTGTGCATTTAGTAACTGTACCAAATAATTTTTTTCATCACATCTTACATTAAAATATATCCAAACAATAAAAGTATCATTGGCACATTTGGGTGGCAACACTGGTCGCAACCGCAGCAAAAGTTTCAACAAAACCGATATCAAAAATGCTGCGGCTGCAACCCTGAGAACCCTGTTCACACGTCGCTACTTCTAAGCTGCGCGCAGTATGAAAAAGTAGCGAGCAGCAGGTTCGGCAGTCGCTACTTTTCGGGTTGCACCGTTGTTCACACGTCGCAGTACAAGAGTTGCGCAGTGTTTTGTACTGCAGCGCTTCAAAAGTAGCGACGTGTGACCGTACCTTTAGAATATAAACGTCGATTCAGTATTCGCAGGAGAATCTTCGCCGAGGATGATGTCAGGCTGATAGAATATTAATTGTTAATTTTATATAAACTCCTAAAAGTCCAAAATTGGATTTTATAAAGTCCAAAATCTCTCTATTTTAGCACCAAGGAATCGGTACCCTATTAAAATAACAAGTAGGCTACGATAGTTATATAACCGGCTAAAAAATGAGGGAAGAAGCATATTAAAAACATTAATAACGACAATAATGTAAAATGATTAATAAAATGCGCATATTTTCCTTGAAAAGTATTTTAAAATGTCGTCAGGATTACGAAGATAAAATCGCAATGACAGAACTCGGGTTGGGTTTTAACCTGATCACCGCTTTGCTGAGTCGTAAAACAATCCTGGTGCAGTAAATCAAGCTGACGGGGCGCAGAGGGAGATCTTTTTGGCTGAGGACATAAAAATGTATCGCATTTCCATTCCAGTACAAACCGTCTTGGATATCGCATAAAATGCTTATTTCATGAGTGGCAGGCACCAAGATCATTCTTACGTGCAGTGATGTTTCCCGTGCATAACAAACGATCTCTGCCTGTGTGTTTAAGGATCAGATTCCTGTATAAATAAGCACAATGAAACGGTGATTGTCGGTTGCCGGTGTCATTGCAAAACTTAACAAACAAGGCTTCTAGCTGATATCTTCGATGTTAAGATTTGAGAATATCCATCTATGCTATCAACGCTCACAAATAAATAATGACCAAAAGAATAAAAAAATATAATAATAATAATAATAATAATAATAATAATACCCAAAGAAAATTCATTTCTCTTTGTGCGTTCAGATTTGTACCCAACTCCTCTTCTTTAAATTATGAACTATCTAGTAAATATTTTAACTGTACCAGTCTGTATTCGAGACGTCAGGATATTGATTACACTTTCTTTAATAATGCTATTAATGGTGTCATTGATTGTGATATTTTTATACATATCACCTACCTTAGAATTCCCGTGAAAGGTTTTCGTGGTCAAAGAATTTCCTTCACTAAATTATTTAAATCCCTTTCTCCAATAGCCAGGTGTATTAAAAGTGCTAATTTGCAGGATCTGATTTGATTTTACTTATGCGTGATATATCCTTACTTGTTATTTAATATATTTTATTATTTGTTAGATATTGTCATTTATTTTGTTGCATTTGGTGAATGATTAATGTTGACCATTATATTGACTGTATTTCATCTCACTGCCATTTCTGTCATTCACTCTCATAATCATTTGTTCTGTTTTGTTTTGTTTTTTATTTTGTGCTAAACTGTAATTGCCTCTGTGCAAGTTGTTTTGCACATTAATATTCGAAATAAAAAATAAAAATAAATAAATTATTGTTATTATTATTATTATTATTATTATTATTATTATTATTATTATTATTATCGGGGGAAGATGCTTATTTCTTTGTAGTTTCACATTCTTCCAAGAGAGAACGCCATGCGCATGTCTTCATGATCACTGAGACAGTTGAACGTGACAGTTGACAGTGGAAGCTAACTCATTTTGCCACGTGTTCTTGTTGTGAAAAGAAGAAAAGCAAGAAAACAGCTCTTTTTTCTGCTATAAAATAGTTGCAAAGGTATGTTAAAATGTTAATACATCCTTGAATTCGTAATAACTGTCAAACGTTTGTAATGGATATTGCAGTGAAGGTTCTAAAGTTTGTATTGTTAACAACCAACGACTTTGTTCCGCCATCTTAGATTGCGTCACATCACTAGGCATCTTACCCCGATACTTGGGGAAGATGATCACATTTTTTCGGGGTAAGATGGCAACTTGTTGCAAGAGTTTTATTTTTTGTTTCATTGCAGGGAATGTGCAGACATTACGTAAGATCCTCTGATAGATATCAGTGGATTGAAGACAATCTTCAACTTGCAATGGAACATGTTATAACAGTGGGTATGAACTATTTTAGAGCATCGCAAGCCTACGGGATTCCTTACCGTACCCTTAAACGCCGCCTAAAAATAATGATGACAAAAAAATGTACTGGATTGAATTCACTGTGTGCAAGAAGTGATTTCACGAATCTTGCACACGGCAATAAAATCTGTGTAATGACTGTGTTGCTCAGTAGTAATAAACGAGTGAAAAAGTGTCCATGAGCTTTAGATGAAGTAAATTTTATTATATACATGTATCAAACCAAGTTCAAGTAAAATACATATATCAGTAAATGTGTTAATTGGATTTGCCATCTTACCCGACTATCGGGAAAGATGCCTACAGTGCAGGTAAGAAGAAAACCTGTATCTATAAACAAGGTAATTAATGTTTTCGGTTTTGTACCAAAAACAGAGTTAGAAAATACCTTCCAGACTTTGATATTTCAATATGAAATTCAAAAGTAAATTAACAATATCTTAAATTTTCAATCAAAGAAAAAGTCAGGCATTTTCCCCCGATCCACTCTAGATGATGAAAACTAGAGGGGGATGAGAAGAAGGAGAGAGAGAGAGAAGCAAGTGCCGGTATATACATATATATACACACACACACACACACACACACACACATATATATATGTATTCTAATCCAATCTTCCTCAACTTGGTGAGGTTGTCAAAGACAAAGAATGTTAAACAGTAACATTTAAAATGACATTAAGAATGTCTTAGAAGAAATTTGTTCACAAGAAACTAAAATTTGCAGTAGATAATATTTCACATAATGAAAATTTGTAAAAATACAGATAAAAAATAGACTGAGAAAATTCAACTGTAATTTGAATAGAAATACAAATGTTGCCGTAAAATCTGCAGAGAACCCTTCAAAGCTATAATAGAAATGTCCTTAATTGTTGTTGTTGGGACTCCAAATTTATGACAGAATGAGACGAATTGTTTTGCTATGGTCCCTCTAACGCCCACCATTAATCCGATGACTTCTATATCCCTGAGTTTATATAATGTTTTTTAATAAGGGATAGTGGGTTCATAAATTCTCCTTTTCTCTAGATTAACCTCCTCAGGTTGATTCTGATGCGTCACGAATCTGATGGTCAGATCCAGAATATAACCTTTTGTCTCTCCAGGTTTAAAAGTTATAATATCAATACGCCGATGACTTCCAGTATCCGCTATTCCATGGACTTCTTCATAAGTAGTGTAGCCATTGGACTGAAGGCATGTTGAGATTACAGACCTGATCTTGTGATGTCTGCTGTTACGAAGAGTTTCGCCAAATGGGCATGAACCCAAGACATGAGCCAAAGTTTCAACCTCACTGTGGCATCGCGAAATATAATATATAATATAATTATTGTAGTCCAAAGCGAAGAAAAGGATTAACAATAAAATGGAGGACAAAGACAAAGATTAAGATCAAGAAGATAAGATGAAGATGATGACTAATAAGGAGGTGGAGAAGTAGGAGGCGTACGAAGAGAATTTGTACTCCGTTAAAGTACATGGTGTTGTGTTAGATATATTCTCCTTGAAGTTGAAATCTATTTCCCGTCAAATTTGTTCAAGTCATTAGCATGACAAGAACACGAGATTATTAACTGTTAGTAGAGACGAAAGGAAACGAGGCAAAATATTTGCGGTAAGAAGGGTGTTTAGGAATCATGCATCTTCGTAAAAGGAGGGGGCAGGAAAGGAGTTCGCATTCTTCACCGGCTGCAATAAACGAGGGCCCAGCTAACTCTAGTCAATAAGTTTTAGTCTCCGTGCTTTGTTTGCAGGCAGACAGCATTAAGATGATGGGAAGTACGAGGCGAGCATTGTAAAGGACGCGATACAACTAAATTGTTAGGCCAGATGAGTTCTGACGATTTTTCAAACGAGTTCGAACTGATGGGAAGAGATCTGGAGATTAGCTAAAATACTTGACTGATAATGGACATAGGCAGTCATGGATGCTGCGTAGGATGGAATTGTCACGAGTGAATGAATAATTACAGCCGACAACACGAATGAAATAACAATATCAAAACATTAGAAACCCACTAGGAATGCGCGTCATGCGTCTCAAATATTTCATGTGGATGTGGCCGTTGTGTACACAACGTTTAAGGCACAGCTTCAATGCTACATGAAACGCAGTGTTTTGGGTTTGAATTCACCCTACGACAATAATAATAATGTTTGTCAGTTGTCAATATAACGTGCTGTGTTGTTCAGATGGATTGCCGGCGCCGTATTGGTCACATATAACAGTCATCTTATCTCGTATTAGAAATAAAAGGCCAAAATCTACTTCCGGCTGCAGAATATAAAAGGAAGAAAAAAAGTACGTTTCTTGATCTTAATTTACATTTAAATGCTGCCTTATGTTAGATACACAATTTTCGACACTCCCTTTTCTTGTAGCCAGTATGAACATAGGGCTCTGCTTAATATAATTAGGAAATCAAATTGACAACGGACAAAAATTACAATAACCCCCT
This sequence comes from Periplaneta americana, assembly GCF_040183065.1. Taxonomy (NCBI): domain Eukaryota; kingdom Metazoa; phylum Arthropoda; class Insecta; order Blattodea; family Blattidae; genus Periplaneta; species Periplaneta americana. The sequence goes on along the minus strand of NC_091127.1, from coordinate 41,153,984 downwards.
ACATTATATTATAACTTATTATATATATATTATATTATATTATATTATATTATATTATATCTGCTTAATATAATTAGGAAATCAAATTGACAACGGACAAAAATTACAATAACCCCCTACATTATATTATAACTTATTATATATATATTATATTATATTATATTATATTATATTATATTATATTATATTATATTATATTATATATGATATGATGTGATATGATGTGATGTGATGTGATGTGATGTGATATGATATGATATGATATGATATGATATATGATATGATATGATATATGATATGATATGATATATGTTATGATATGATATGATATATGATATATGATATGATATATGATATGATATATGATATATGATATGATATGATATGATATATGATACCGGTACCATAATAATTGACAGAGTGTTTTATCCCACTTTACAATTTTACCTAATGCTTTAATTTAGAACAATATTATCTAAAAACATAACAAACTGTCTTGTATAAAATAAAATTTAATTTAATTTTGAAATTTAAATTAAACAATTGAGTAAGGGACAAATTAGAAATTAGCAACAAAATTAAAAGATGCAAAAAACTGTCTACAGCTCTACACGAAATAAAATATATTATATATTATATTATATTATATTATATTATATTATATTATATTTTTTCTTTATTGTGCTAAAACAGCATGTTCCATTCCATACAAGATTTGCAATACTACATGCTATGTTTATGTTACATATTTTACTGTTCATAGTTGATATCCATATAGCAGTACATTATTGCAATATATAGAGTCGGTTAAAATAGATATTACAATCCAAAAATTAAAATAAATAAAAATTATCTACTCTACACAATATATGATCAACTAGCCAATTATAAATCTTATGCTTAAGTACATTAAAAATCATTATTATTATTATTATTATTATTATTATTATTATTATTATTATTATTATTATTATTATAAATTCACAATTAATTAATTAATACATTTCAAATACACATTACAAATTCACAATTAAATTATCTATGTGCTATATACAATCAATCCGCTCGCCAGTTACAAAGCTTATGCCTAAATACATTATAAGTAAATTTTGTACAAGTGTTGCAATATTACATGCTATGATTATATCATATCATATCATATCATATCATATCATATCATATCATATCATATCATATCATATCATATCATATCATATCATATCATATCATATCATATCATATCATATCATACCATATCATATCATATCATATCATATATCATATCATATCATATCATATCATATCATATCATATCATATCATATCATATCATATCATATCATATCATATCATATCATATATCATATATCATATATCATATATCATATATCATATATCATATATCATATATCACATCACATCACATCACATCACATCACATCACATCACATCACATCACATCATATTATATTATATTATATTATATTATATTATATTATATTATATTATATTATATTATATTAAACGGATTTCCATACAATTGAAAGTCAATCTCAATATTTTTAAAATCATTAAATCGTTTGCCATTAAAATCTACTTGCAGTCCATTCAAGAGGCAGCAATAGACTATATATACAGCAAAAAAATTATATATATATATATATTATATTTCAGATATTACATCTAAGAGTGACTACATACAAGGAAAATGATAAAAAAAACTTTTTCTGATAAATTTGCTTTCCATACATCTATCAGACATACGAAGGAGTTTATATTAAAGTTTTCGTTATTCCCATGCAAACGGCGATTCAAGTTTAAAGGTGTTCTGACATATCGGTAAGAAACGCCAAATCTATATTAACCACTTTTGATCCACTAATTCTGAAATGTTTGTACTCTAAAACAGAAGAGATGCATAAATATCATACAAACTTCCCAAATAAATGTGGTGATGAATTCCGTCATCTGTGATAATCCTGAAATCAACTGTTAAGGTAAGCGTTCACTACATCGTATCGTACGCATCGGACGAATCGCACGGATCGGAAAAAGACTATCTTTGCTGTAATTGTTATGTAACCGCGTTCACTACATCGTATCGGACGCATCGCCTCACGGCAAATCCGTCCACGTTTCTCGGATGGGCAACTTTTCCAATGCGTGCGATCATGACCTTCTTTAATAAATCAATTTTAATTGGTCAACTGTTACTGTTATGTTGTGCCATGTTCAGTGTCACGCCAAAATGGCAGACAGAAAACTTACTTCGCGTGTAGAAAATTGCGAAGAATTATATAATTTGAGGCGTTCCCATTACAGTAATCAAGTCATTTCTTGCAAATATATTATGTAACCAATATTTCTTTCGTTTCTTCCTCTTCAATTAAGACGCATGAAGCAATTACAAATTCTTATTCGCTAACAGACGTAATTAATAGACTTAACCTCAACTCCTTTGCTTTCAGTAATGTCACTATCGTACGACGTCATGTTTTAAACAGCTGATAGGGGAATACGATGAGGCGATGAGATGGAGCCGTTACAGTGAACGCACTGCACTTAAAATATCCGTTGCGTGCGATTCGTACGAGCAGTGCGATACGATGTAGTGAACGCTTACCTTTAGAGTGCGCGTATCAAAAAAGAAGCCAGTCCACAACTGATCCTATCATGTTTACTTGAACACTGCGTAACTTGGAATGAACAAATATGTGTGTGCATATGAAAAGGAACCACTTGGCGGCTTTCTAGTTTCAGATGTAGACAGTGATTTGAGCGTGATCCAGTTGACATAGGACTTCAATATTTATACAGTTTGTTGCCTAGAATGTGACCATACCAAAGGCATAAAAAAATTCACCAGTTTGAATCTCTGTTTTTTTTTTTAATTACATCTGAAACTAGAAGCCGCCAAGTGGTCCCTTTTCATATGCACGAACACAAATGATGGCTAAGGGGAGGGAGATCATGCTTTAACCCTCCACCCTGTTAGGGTGTTAAGAAATGCCGACGTGTGTTCTATAAGCTGTCACATTACTACATAATCCTTACTATGCTAATTCTTACACTCTGTTCCTATAGGTCCCACCTTAAATATTTTGAAAATTGTCTCTACAGCTTTCTTTCCGTGCTACACTTAATAAATACAATTAATTTTGTATTTTCTGCTTAAGGATTTTTTAACTTTAGGAGAAGAGTCTAAATATGTTGTTTATATTGTTTAGCCAACTGTCCGAACACAGCTTTGAACTTCATAAATGGCGCAAATAAGACATCGCTTGAGGCAACTAAGCTAGGAGAAAGGAGTAAGATGGCCAATTCCTTTTCCCGTCAATTGCATATTTAGCTGACTAGTAACATAATTAACAGAAGATTAACTCCATATATAGATTCAATTATTGGTGATCATTAGTACGGTTTCAGGCGTAATAGATCGACTATTGATCAGATTTTTTTGTATTCGACAGATATTGGAGGAAAAAATGGGAGTATAAGAGTACTGTACATCAGTTATTCATAGATTTCAAAAAGGCATATGACTCAGTTAACAGAGAAGTTCTATATAATATTCTTATTAAATTTGGTATTCCCAAGAAACTAGTTCGATTAATTAAAATGTGTCTTAGTCATATTTACAGCAGTGTCAGTATAGGCCAGTTTCTATCTGATGCTTTTCCAATTCACTGCGGGCTAAAGCAAGGAGATTCACTATCACCTTTACGTTTTAACTTCGCTCTAGAATATACCATTAAGAAAGTCCAGGGTAACAGAGAGGGTTTGGAATTGAATGGGTTACATCAGCTTCTGTCTATGCGGATGACGTGAATATGTTAGGAGAAAATCCACAAAAAATTAGGGAAAAAACACGGAAATTTTACTTGAAGCAAGTAAAGTGACAGGTTTTGAAGTAAATCCGAAAAGACAAAGTATATGATTATGTCTCGTGACAAGAATATTGTGCGAAATGGAAATATAAAAATTGTAGATTTATCTTTCAAAGAAGTGGAAAAATTAAAATATCTTGGAGCAAGAGTAACAAATATAAATAACACTTTGGAGGAAATTAAAAGCAGAATAAATATGGGAAATGCGTGTTATTATTCGGTTGAGAAGCTTTTGTCATCTAGTCTGCTGTCCAAAAATCTGAAAGTTAGAAATTATAAAATAGTTATATTACCGGTTGCTCTCTATGGCTATGAAACTTAGACTCTCACTTTGAGAGAGAAACAGAGGTTAAGGGGTTTGAGAATAAGGTTCTTAGGAAAATATTGGGACTAAGAGGGATGAAATTACAGGAGAACGTAGAAAGTTGCACAACGGAGAACTGCACGCATTGTATTCTTCACCTGACATAATTAGGAACATTAAATCCAGACGTTTCAGAAGGGCAGGAGATGTATCACGTATGGGCGAATTCAGAAATGCATATAGAATGTTAGTTGGGAGGCCGGAGGGAAGAAGACCTTTGGGGAGACCGATACGTAGATGGGAGGATAATATTAAAATGGATTAGAGAGAAGTGGGATATGGTAATAGAGACTAGATTAATCTTGCACAAGATAGGGACCGATGGCGGGCTTTATGTGAGAGCGGCAATGAACCTGCGGGTTCCTTAAAATCTATTTGTAAGTAAGTAACATATTTACACTAATCAGACTTAAAATGTACTGTGTACAAAACATATTGCTCTTCCTAACACATAGCAAGTGAGACGTACTGCCTGGCAATAGATTTACATATTAGCTAGAACCTCAGAGGTTAGTAAAAATATAGTGCTGGAATAATGAGTTCTTTTTCACTTCGATTCCCCTACATGTACCCTGGATATAAAACCATACACATAATCTTTTCGAATATCATAGTACTATTATTACACGGATTTGGACATATTTAAATCATTCAGTTTAATTCAGTTCTGTGGCTTTTACGCTTTGGTATTTCCGAGTACTGAACGCTATATGATCCGCTTTGTTAACAACATTTACATTCAACCTTTCAATACTGATAAGTTAATATATTTATGGTATAAGAATATTTCGTAGTGAACAATATTTCTTAGAGATTGTGTAGCATGATTGGGTATTCTATTGTGGACACTACAGTGAGTCTAATTTTTGTTCTCATCTCTGAAAAGCAGCAGTTACCGGCCACTCTGCTTCTTTGCGGTATATTTGGTAATTGAATTATCTCTTCACAAGTAGTAAACCTATTAAACAAAGGACGGAATTTGCACGGAAGGTTAACCTTCTTGTTATTCCATAAAGTTCCTTCCACCAAGAAATGGCATCTGCCGCTTAAATCCAAAACATTTTTGAAGTAGGAGACACGTTCCACCGGACCACCTTGGACGATATGTTAGAACTGGAGGGTTCCCTGCTCATTGCTGCATTCACGTGGAAAACTTAGTCGAGTTTAAAAAGGCTTTCGATGGAGATTTGAGAATGGGACAACACAAACAAGAGAATGGACTCAAAAAAAGAAATTGCCTCCGTTTGTATTCAGCAACGAGGGAGGAAATCTTTAGAAAATCAGAAAATTAAATCTTCTGCGGTTTTTTTTGTGTGTTTACTCTATTCATGAGATTCTAAGACCAATCCGCCCACTTGACTGCTTCACATAAACATGGGGCTTTCTCCTTGAGCATATGGCCCTCCACTAATCTTTGTAAAGTCGAGCCAATTCCTGGTTGCCTCTGATATGTTATAATCTTGGGAAATTGTTGGGCTTAGGACATTGAAACCTTAACATAACACTCGAGTAGAAATATATTTGAAGGGCATCAATACCCGATGGCATAAATCTTCCCTTTTCAAAAGACACTTCTTTATGTTCTCGTTAAAGCTTGAATACTTACTGAAAGAACGTTTCACGCAAATGCAATAAAGCAATAGAAGGCCGGTAGTTATTGGCATTAAATTTATCTTTATTCAAAGTTTGTAGGATGAAAGTATAAATCATATAAGTATAATAATCCTACAATAACTGTCTTATTAACCTAAGAAATAATACAACAATTATTACATTAGGTCATTACACAATCAAACATGACTAGCGCTTTCGCCAATTAATGGCATCTTCAGGTCTATTAGCATATAGCAGCCGTGGCGAAGAAGAGTTCGTGCGCCGAGCCACTGTGTAACCTGCAACGTGCATAGCACCTGTGGAGGGAGGCGGACACCCGAAGGGGAAATGAAGCAACTGTCTGACTCAGTAACGGATTTTCATTTTCCTTACGTCCAGCATTTAAATATAATTTTATATAGTACAAGGCTACAAACTAATGTTTCGTACGTACAACGAAAAGAGAAATGTACAATAAAACATAGGCCACATTATCACGACCTGAAATTAACTGTCTTCAGGATGTCTCTGCGACAGAGTTTCAAAATCAGGAATTATGTCATTTACTGCCAGACGTAGTTGATCACGAAGGTGCTTGTCTGTCAGTCGTGATCTATATTTGGTTTTTACTGTTTTCATTATTGAAAATAATTTTTCACAAACGTAAGTTGTAGCGAACATGGCATCAACAGAGCAAGCGAAAGAACGAAGCTTCGTATTTATTTTTTGACAAAGATTTGAAAAGTTCAACATCTGTCAAGTCCTTACATCTAGCTTTCATTGCAACATCACATTGTAAATCTATGAGTTCAAATTGAAGATCTAACCGCATCATTCATATATCTGCTGAAAAGGGTCGACGTACAGAGATGATGATGATGATGATGATGATAATAATAATAATAATAATAATAATAATAATAATAATTACCTTTCAATGTTTCATAATGTGGGTGACATGTAGTATAATGCCGTTTCATGCTATACAACCGTTTTCCTCGTAATAGGCCTAAGTACAGTAGCGTGCAAATTAATCCGAACAACGTAATTACTTATGCAAAAACACTCAAACGGGATAAAAAAAAAGGATCTAAGACATACCTCAGTAATCTATGTGGCCTCCCTTGTTCCTAATAACAGCTCTGAGACGATTTGGCATGGATTCCACTAATTTCCCACAAATATTCTTCATTTCTTCATCGCGAAACCATACAACAATGAGGGCAGAAATCATCTTCTCCTTTATAGAACAATCCATTTTTTGCATTCTTCTTTTGCAAATTGACCACAAGTTCTCAATGGGGTTAATGTCGGGTGAGTTGCCTGGCGAGGGGAGTACCTGAATATTCTCCTTGTTGAAGAATTCTGTAGTTTTTCCAGACGTATGGCATGGTGCCAGGTCTTGTTGGAACACACCTCTGCCATCCGGAAATGATTTTTGCAGCTGGGGTACGATTCTGGTTTCCAATAAGTGAATTATATTTGTCAGAATTCATCATTCCCTTGATAGGTATTAATGCTCCAGGCCCTTCATGTGTAAAACAACCCCAAAACATTACTTTAGGGGGGTTTTTGGGTGCTTGTTGGAGATGAGCTGCTGTTACTTTTTCGGAACCTTTCCGTACGTAAGAAACACGGTGGCCGTGGACCTCGAAATGAGACTCATCGGAAAAAAGTACATTCTTCCAGTCATTCACTGTCCAGTGTTGATGTAATTTTGCCCACATTAAGCGTTTTTTGCACATAACAGGGGTTAGCAGTTGCTTCTTAATAGGCTTACGAGCCCTTCGTCCAGCTTCCAAAAGCCTACGCCGCACTGTTGTGACGTGAATATTCGCCCCAGTGGTAGCCATTAACTCGCGGGTTAAGTCGACAGCAGTTAGTCTAGGATTTAATTTACTTTTCCTGACAATTAAACGATCATCTGCAGGTGAAGTCTTCCTTTTCCGGCCACAGTTTCCTTTTTTCTGGGGTGTGATGGATCCAGTCTCCCTGTATCGTTTTATGATCGAATTAACAGTAGCCAAACCGATGTGACATTCTGCAGCAATTTGCCTCTGTGTCATAGAAGAATGCTCTGCTAATGTTACAATGTTTTCGTGGAGTTGTATCCATTTGTGAAGACGACAGAATGTACACAGGATTGCAGTATTAAGTCTTCAACACAACTGAAATGCTTATAGGCTAAGTACAAAACGACAGGCAAAATGTCACATATTATAAAAAAAAATAATGACAGACCTTCAACAATGGAATTGCACGTACTACAGGTGTCAATTAAAGCGGTATGAGCAGCTGTGAGGCCAACAATGACAGAAAATGTAAAAATGTGTCGTGTTCGGATTAATTTGCACGCTACTGTACTTCCGAACAAATCACACATTTAATATTCTCACCTTATTGGCAGAAAAAAATGCGTCCTCCCATCCTACTTGAAACTTTCGTTTTTGTAGATGTACAGTACATGTATTGGAGAGAGACATTGCGACGATACGCCACTCGCAGATCAGATGCAAATACAAATGGAACGGAGTTTGACTCCAGTAAGTGAGAGGGTGGGGGTTGTGGGAGGTAGAAATGCACAGGTATCACTGCGAGCCACAATGTGCTCGTGAGTCACATTTTCGCCGCGGCTGGCATATAGTAATGCTTTGAGCATAAAGACATAGGTGAATGACAAAATAATAAAATATGATGAATTGCATGATGTGAAATTGGAGGAGATTAATCAAAAACAGTATTACATGAATAACTGTACAATCACAAAGTATTGTAATAATAATCACTTAAAGGCGTAGTGGTTGCAGTGAATAAACTTCATAGGTATAGAGTCTAAATGTTAAAATATAGAATCCATGCATTAAACAGAAGGCTAAAAGAAGATGTGTGCAGAGTAGAATTATGAAGATAGCATAGTGAAAATGGGTAAAAATATTGCAGCAGTCATCACGACGCAAAAAATTGATAGCGTGCAAATCAAGATTTCAGGTATAACTCCCTGTAAAGTTGATTTGAATAATTTCGAGGGAAAAATTGTTCCGGAGCCGGGTATCGAACCCGGGACCTTTGGTTTAACGTACCAACGCTCTACCACTGAGCTACTCGGGAACTCTAACCGACACCGATCCAATTTTTCCCTCTATATCCACAGACCTCAAAGTGGGCTGACAACCGTCAAGCAACCAACTTTCGAGTGCACACTAACTCCGTGTGACTTAAATTGTGGTTTTCTGTTAACGAACAGTGACGTGTATTATGCAAATCAAGATTTCAGGTATAACTCCCTGTAAAGTTGATTTGAATAATTTCGAGGGAAAAATTGTTCCGGAGCCGGGTATCGAACCCGGGACCTTTGGTTTAACGTACCAACGCTCTACCACTGAGCTACTCGGGAACTCTAACCGACACCGATCCAATTTTTCCCTCTATATCCACAGACCTCAAAGTGGGCTGACAACCGTCAAGCAACCAACTTTCGAGTGCACGTTGGTACGTTAAACCAAAGGTCCCGGGTTCGATACCCGGCTCCGGAACAATTTTTCCCTCGAAATTATTCAAATCAACTTTACAGGGAGTTATACCTGAAATCTTGATTTGCATAATACACGTCACTGTTCGTTAACAGAAAACCACAATTTAAGTCACACGGAGTTAGTGTGCACTCGAAAGTTGGTTGCTTGACGGTTGTCAGCCCACTTTGAGGTCTGTGGATATAGAGGGAAAAATTGGATCGGTGTCGGTTAGAGTTCCCGAGTAGCTCAGTGGTAGAGCGTTGGTACGTTAAACCAAAGGTCCCGGGTTCGATACCCGGCTCCGGAACAATTTTTCCCTCGAAATTATTCAATGGATAGCGTGTTATGAATCTGTAAGAATCAATAAAAAGAGTTTAAGGGGAGAGGATGGTATTTTTTGGTGAAAAATGAGTAAATTTTCAAAACGAAAAATTCTTTAAAATACCCTGTGATATGTGTGGAATGCATGGCATAACATTTTGTGGGTATTTGTGCCCTTATCGGATGTTGAGACGTCATTTTTAAACTTCCTGCACTATGGATTTTTAAATCACACGCCCTCTTTTATCGGTTTCCAATAACTTCATTTTTTTTTTTTTTGCTACATTGCCAGACAAAAATGGATATAATTTCTGAACTATTAAAGATACATGCATGAAATTTAGAACACACATTCTTTAGACTATTAGGAAACTTTTCTCTGTAACAGAATTTTGTTAATTGGTTTCATTTTAAAAATACGTCTGTTTGTTTGCGAGAAAGGAAATCAGAAAATTGTTATTAAATTTTAATTGTTATTTTACAAACATAGGGACTAATATCAAAATTGTGGTACAGACAGTTTGTAGAACATGCTTTTGCAAATACATTGCAAAAAACTGCTTGAATATATTTAAAAAAACGCGTTAGATATATCGATTTTAGTACAATCCTGCATTGGATATATTTTATTCAAATTTGGTCCCCCAAATAATTTTTTTTCAAAATATTTTTATTTCGTTGAGTTGCCACAGCTATGAGCTCTCTACATACAAAAAATTAATATTTTACACCAAATAGGAAAAAAGTTAAAAAGAAATACCATCCTCTCTCCTTAAGTAAGAAAGTAAAAAATATACGGAGCAAAGAAGAACGTTATCTAATAAATAGAAAAACCTGTTATGTTATGTTTTATTTAACGACGCTAGCAACTGCAGAGGTTATATCAGCGTCGCCGGATGTGCCGGAATTTTGTCCCGCAAGAGTTCTTTTACATGCCAGTAAATCTACTGACATGAGCCTGTCGCATTTAAGCATACTTAAACCTGTAAGAAAAAACCGATGTTTCATGGCCAGTTGCGTGGTGTTAACTGGTGCAATGACATATGAAAGAACCTCATCATGATATAAGTGGAGGGGGGTACGTGTTGCAGTAAGAAGAGCTCCTATTGGCCAACTTGAATAAAGAGTTATTAGGATGAGGTAGTTGCTCATTAAGTAAAGAAGTATTATTACTGAGAAATTTAGCTATATAAAATTCTTCTGCAACTAAATTGATATTCCCGTTGTTAATAGGTTTCAAAATTTGTAAAGCATCTGATATTTTTTAAGTTCATGGTTATTCTCTAGACTATTAAATGGGATCTGAATTTTGATCTATTATGTCTATGACAAAAATCTGCTTTGTGTTCTGAATATCTAGTTTTAAATTTCTTTCAGTTTGGCCAATATATTTCTGTGTACAATTCTTACAATGCAGCATGTATACACCACTCTCTAAATTGTAGGAAAGTCTTGGGGTTGTTTTCATCTTTTATTGAACAATATTCGATCGTTACTCTGATCACAACCAACTAACCTGCTGAATCCTGAGACATTTGTTGTTTTTACTTTTAAAGTTCAATAGGAACTAAAGAAGAAAGGTATTTTACAAACAATTCCAAATTGAAATAATTATCTCTCTTCTCCTCAACTGGATCCTGTAAGAATTTCAATTTTGCCTGTTTCCTTCTTTCTACTACCATGCAACAATCTTCATCAAACCACGGTTTCTTTTTCTTAGTTTCATAATAACCTATGCTCTGCTCAGCTGCAATTTTGATACTATCTCTGATATTTTCCCACACGCTATTAACATCTAATTCTTTCTCAACTTCGTCGGAACTTTCTAAAGTGGCAAACCTATTCGAAATTTCGACCTGATAATTTTGCTTAGCTTCCTCGTCCTTTAATTTCAAAATATTGAATTTAGTAATATTAACTTGTTGCTCTACTCGCTTGGCTACTGATAATCTTTCTCTTAATTCTCCAATCACCAAATAATGGTCAGAATTACAGTCTGCACCCCTGAAAGTTCGAATATCTACTATACTAGTATGTCTCCGTTTATCTATCAAGATGTGATCTATTTGGTTGTGTGTCAATCCATCTGGAGAAGTCCAAGTATATTTATGTATATCCTTATGGGGGAATGTTGTACTTTTGACAATTAAATTTTTCGATGTGGCAAAGTTGACTAATCTAACTCCATTGTCACTACTAATTGCGTGTAGGCTCTCTTTTCCAATAGTTGGTCTAAAAATATCCTCCCGTCCTACTTTAGCGTTGAAATCCCCCAATAAAATTTTCATGTGATATCTAGGGAACTGATCAAAAGTATGTTCCAATTCCTCATAGAAGCTATTCTTTATATGGTCGTCTTTCACTTCTGTAGGGGCGTGAGCATTTATAACTATGATGTCGCACCATCTACCCTTAAGTACTAAATATGATAACCTGTCACTGATAAATTCGACCTTTTTTACTGCTGATTTTATTCTTTTATGAACAAAGAATCCTGTTCCTAATTGGTGATTATTGTTTCCTTCCCCATAATACAACAAGTAATCTCCTATTTGTGATATGCCATTCCCATCTAACCTAACCTCTTGTACTCCTACGAAGTCTATTCTATATCTAGCTAGTTCTTTTGCTACTAATGTTACCCCTCCTGTTCTATAAAGACTAGTTACGTTCCAAGTGCCAAATCTCAAATTCTTATTCCTTTGCTGTGGTCGTGCCAGAGAATCAGTCCTATTCCGAGGCTTATTATAGGGATACTTAACAAGCTGTTTTTTACGGTGATGGGTTGTTAGCCCTTCGCCCAACCCCCAAGCTGGAGGACCACCCCTTATCGGCTGTCCACGACTGCTTATTCAATATATTCGCAGCTACCCTCCATATCTGGAGGCCGTCTCCTCTATCCGCAACCTGAGGACGCGCTATGCCGTGGTGATAGGGACCCACAATACATGGGTGTTTTTTCTTCCTACTCAAAAATTTTATATTTTGCACATAGGAGTTAGGCTACTGCAGGAACAACAACGCTATAATCTGAGGCGGCGGTGAAAATGCATTGTATTGTTATTTTAAAAGTCTTGTATATCCTTAAATATCAGTCCTATCAACATTTTGCACAGAATAAAACTTTTCGGAAATCATGTTTAAAGAAATTTTGGTATGTAACTTTTTTCATGGAAATTAATAATAAGCGAGATATTTCGATTTATTTAATTCGAGCCCCCTTATAACTCCCCTTTTAAATATAATATTTTGAATGCCATATAGCCTAAAATCTAAGTTACAACGAACTTAATTTATATTCCAATTTTCATATAAATCGGTTCAGCCATTATCGCGTGAAAAGGTAACAAACATCCAGACATACAGACAGGCAGATATACAAACAAAAATTTCAAAAAAGCGATTTTCGGTTTCAGGATGGTTAACTGTACATGTTAACACCAATTATTTTTTGAAAATCGAAAATTACCAGAAAAATTTTGGCTACAGATTTATTATTAGTATAGATTATTTACGTTCTCGTTTTCGTTGTCGTTTCCGTTCCCGGTTTATTAACAATAGTTAATTGTGAATGCTCACATTTAAATACATTTATTTTAACATTATTTATGTTCTCGTTCTCGTTCTCGTTATCGTTTCCGTTCCCGGTTCATTGTGAACCAGCCTTAACAGTAAGAATCAAATTACTTGCACCCCATACCATTTTTCGTTTAAGAAATGTCAAGAATATAATCATAACGAAATCTGATTTTGGTGAAAAATCGTTAAACTGACTGGTTTATAGTTTCCTATCATTTTTCATTTACGTAGACGTAAAGAAATATAAGATCGCCTTGTTAACGTCACTGGACATACACCGCGAATCGACCATTTTGGATGCATTGTTAGTCACTTTTCTATTAAGTTAATCTGAGATCCTTTGTTGAAAGATAATTTAAATGCTGAGTATAACAGAACATTCTTAACGAGAATTTTTTCTAAGAAGGTGTGAGTCATGGTTGACAAATATCGGAATATATGAATAACCGCAACCTTGTGTGATGTAAAACCTCCCGGATCCAAATAATTTACCAACCGCAGACCTCCCACGAGAACAGAACGAGTTTCTTATGAGGCTTTAATAACTTGTTAGTATCTAAATTACGGGAAATTACACGCACAGGAAGTCCGAGACACCTTGGAATCTGTTTTAAAATTTCGACTCCTACACTAAGCGGAGTATTTACATGGCTCAGTGCACCAACAATAAAAAAAAAATCACGATTTATCAACAAAACTATTACAGCTTTGCAGTTATTATTATCTATCTAGTAATGTATTTCTCATTCTCTCTTTACAACTTAAATGGCTGGTGGAATATGGAGCCCCTACTATGTGAAGGAGACATGTTACAGTGTTGGCTGTTAAGGCTGTACAGTGAACATTCCCTTAAGGTGAGGTAGTGAGGTGAGAATATAAAATTTGCGTGATTATCGTAAATAAAATAGAAGTACCTAGAAAAATCTCTCTCTTCTTCATTTTACAATGAAGTTTGACCATCCTAAAGCAAATTTTTCGATCAATAATAGAATAGAATATCATCATCCGAGTGTCTAATGCACTCAAATGTCAGCTAACATCTCAGGGGTAAGAAGTATCCCTGTCAGAAATTCCGGCACTAACCGCTGCTGCTATCCTGGTTGTAGCGAGATCGAAACCCTTGGACACGTTTTGGATTTTTGCCATAAGGGAGAATTGCTTCGAAACAACCGCCAGCATAAGATTAAATCACTGCTAGCATCTACATTGTGATCCCTTAAATGGAAAAAGGAAAAAAAAAAAAAATTTTGACGGTGATGATTGGTATAAGCCCTGTGATCATAATACTGTATTACAGCTATATTAATAATTTAGCAGGGTGTGTTTTAGTATCTATTAGCAGTAAGTGGCTAAAATTTTAAAGCAATAATAAGTGAATAGAGTGCACCTAAACACAGGTATGTAGTGAATTTATTAAAACATGATTAAATTAAAAAGAATATTTAAAGATTAAAGATTTACTCTAGAGTAATCATTCTTTATGTATTTTAAACTTTAAAATGTATACACACATCAATAAAAAAATGAAAGAGTTCTGATAAATTGTATTATACAAGGTTTCGGAGAATGAGTGGTCGGGTATTACGAGTTTACTGTGAAGTATGTATTATGTGTAATGGATTGAAGGTGCTTGTAATTAGTTCAGTAATTCAAACAGTTTCAAAATGACGTTAGTACATTTCAATATGACTACAATTACCAATACAACAGATGTCTAAGCGAAATTCAATTTCAGCCCACACTCTGACAAGAACATCTGGCGAAATGCTTGTGATTACTTGTCTGATTCTTCGTTTGAGGTGATCAAGATTCTCAATTCATTCACTACAGGCCTCATTCTTGACATAGCCCCAAAGGTAGAAGTCCAATGGAGTTAAATCCGGACTTCTAGCGGACCATGGGATGAGTCCATTTCTGCCAATCCATCGATCTGGAAATCGATGATTTAACTCTTCTCAGACATGGTTTGCGAAATGGGATGGTGCTCCATCTTGTTGAAAGATGATTTGCAACTCCATTTCCATTTGCTGCATTTGAGGAAATAGAAAATTCTGTAGCATATCTATGTATGCAACGGCGTGGAACGGATTTCTGAGGTCTCTGAACACAAAACTGTAGGAAATCTGATAAAATACACAACAATTATGTAAAACCAAACTGTTTGAGTTACTGAACTAATTAAAAGCACTTTCAATCCATTACACATAACACATGCTTCACAGAGAACTCATAAAACCCCACCATTCATTCTCGGAAGCCCTGTATTTATAATTACTTGAAGATAGGCTATTTTTACGATTATTTTTCATGCGATAACAAGAAACTTCTCTTAAAATAAGGAATATCAGCCATTTTACCAGTTGTTATTTTTTCTAATAAACTTAAATTTATTATAGCACATTTGACGCCTTAGGCCTATAACCTAAAGGATAATTCCCGTAACAGCGAGAAAGTTTTCGTCAATCATTCTGGGTATAAATGTCGGATTTAATTTAAGTGGGACGCAATGGTCAGTTTTAAGGATTCGTTAGTGTCTGCGTATTTCTTTAACGTCCCTTGTAAGAAAGTTTGATCCTGGGTGCACTCACAAATAATTTCTATAGCAACTTGTTCACGGCTGTCAGGTTCCATAGAGCCTGTCTCCTCTGATACAGAGCGACAAGTTGCGGAAATAATCCGGGTCATGTGACAGAGTGCAGCGTGCTGGAAACATGTTTAGCGTTGTCAACGACCACGCACCCCGGCCGCCACCTTCACGACCGCCGACCTGGGTGGCCCATGGACTCTGCCCAGACTGCTTCCATAAAATAAACGTTCACTAATCTAGTTTACGACGGTTAAGCGCTAAGCTCTTGAAGCCGTGTTATGGTGGGAGCGCGTGTCACTGCAAACAAAAGGCTCTGAGTTCTAATCTCGGTGAAATTATAAGTTTATTCCCTCCGTTTGGGGCTGAGTAGTGTATCTTCTTCGTCCTTTGCCGTGGATATGCAGTCTACCATTAGATTCCAAAATTCTGTTTCAATTAGGCGATTCTATTTACGTAACCAATAAAAATTATTAGCATTAGGCTACTTTCTTCTGAATGTCCACATTTCTGATCTTTCCTTGCCGTGTATGTCGGCAGCAGCGTCTCCAGTAGTCCATCTTCATAGCAATAATCCTATATTTATTTTGTTTGCTTATCTGCCATAATTCTGCCCCATATAATGTATGTATTTATTCACATTGCAAATGGGTAAATACCCGGTGGCAGTCGTAAGTAATTAATAATAATAATAATAATAATAATAATAATAATAATAATAATAATGATAATAATTATTTATTTTAGCTGGCAGAGTTAAGGCCGTAAGGCCTTCTCTTCCACTCAACCAGCAAAAAGTGTATATACATATTCATGAACTTACAATGAATTCAACAATTTGATTTAGATGAGAGTTACATGTATACAAGAGTTATTTACGAATTAAACAACAAAATACTATGAACTATTAATTAAACACTGAAGTAAACTGTGTAGCAGAATTGAGCTAAAATACATAGAATGTTAATATATTTCAAATGATATTAGATAATAGAAAGAGATTATTATGAGACAATTTTGAAAATATAGCACAATCAGGATGATGTCTAAGGAAAAAAGTAACAGTGTAGTCAGTGATAGTTAAAATCAGTATGATTGGAGTGAAATGCTAATAAGGTTATCTTTTAAGCTGTTCTTAAAGGTGTTTGTTGTCTTGCAGCCCCTAATACTTTGTGACAAGGAATTCCATTGACGCGAGGTGGATATTGTAAAAGATGAGGAATAACAAAATGTTCTATGAAGAGGTATATTTAGCGTGCCACAGATAAGTGATCTGGTATTTACGTCGTGGTTAGAGTATAGATAAGAGAAACGAGACGAAAGGTAATTTGGTGTTGAGGTGTGCAGAATTCGAAAGAGTAAAGACAAAGAGTGTAAAGTTCTGCGTTCTTTAAGTCGGAGCAAGTAATTACACTCATTAATGACAATTAATAATAAACACAATTAATAAAACGTACAATTAATAATAAAACTAATAATAATAATAACAATAATAATAATAGGCCTAATAATAATAATAATAATAATAATAATAATAATAATAATAAGGCGCATCCTAAATTAAGTGAAGCACTATCACTTAAATAGCATTTAAAGTCAATCTAATTTGTATCTTAACCCTAAGTTCGAACTAAAATCCATGAGTATGATATGTTCATACATGCACAAGTACCTTTCAGCACTTAACTCATTTCGCTGACAACTCACTCACTGCACTGGAACTACGACGCATTTCACTGATACTATCCTGATTTCACTAACACTTCAAAAACGTTTCACTGATCAAATACTTTGTACTACCATTATAAACTATAAAACTTCACTGACACACTTCACTGACAAAACATACTTCACACTTCACTGACACAAGACACGTCTGGGGTATGTTTAAAACCACGGTTTTATGTAGTACAAGACAGAGGCAGTAGATCAGCTGGATGATTATGAAAGGAAAATTTGTGTCTATGAGTATTAAATCTCCGGATTAGAGTTATGAGAGACAGGAATAATCCTTTGTAAGTATATAACAGCGGACATTTCAGGCGAATATTTCGATTTTCGAAGGAATAAACGCAAAATTTAGCAAGAATGATAAAAAATAATTTGCAACGAAATGCAGGAGGCAGCAGGTTGGCAATATTTCACACCTTTTTATTGTTTTGAGATAAGTAAGATATAATATTTTATATTAATGATAGTACTTTTATGTCTATAAAACAATGTAACTTAATTCTTAGTCCTTACAGTAGTTTTGGACATTTTATTTAAGACTCAAAACTGATGTGGACCTACAAGAATAGACTATGAAGCAAACGTGATTTTGTCTTCTTATTTCAGGTTTTTTACTACAAGGACTTTCCACGTAGTAGGCCTATTATACGTGAAAATAGAACCATACATCATTTTAGTTTCAATTGAAATTTTAATTCAGTTAATATTTATGTTATTAATTCCTTAGCACCTGATTTTCAGGTAGTTAATGTTGGCAGTAGTTATGAACAAAGAATAAACTACAACATAAACGCTCGAATTGTGATAATTATTTGGGCAATGTCATTCTGGTACCTAAAAATCCGTTCCTTATTAAATACTAAGTAATGCTAGAATTTAAAACTCACATAGCCTATATTCTGTAAATTAGTAAATATAACAATACATTAGCTGAGAACTTACTGCAATTCAATAAAAATATTAAACCCGATGTTCACTTCTTTCTAATGTCGACTGTTTACAGGAATAAAAATCGATTCTAAGCTGCGTTGCCCTATATAAAACCCAGGAACCTCGGTTTCTTCTCAAGTCGCGTCTCGACTTCCTTTTAGAAATCGCAGAAGGATTCAGACCTCGATTGCGATTTGAAAGCCGAGGTTTGGAACCACGATTTTGTCCGTGTTTTAGAAATAGACCCTAAGAGTCGATTTTATGCAAATGTTCAATATTTTTTCCGTTGATGTAGTGGACTATGACGCCTGGAAGACCTATGAGATAGAAGAATCAGAAACACTTGAAAGTTATGGAACTTGACCAGAACCTAAACATTTTGATGATGATGATGATAATGATGATGATGATGATGGTGATGGTGATGGTGATGGTGATGGTGATGGTGATGGTGATGGTGATGGTGATGATGATGATGATGATGATGATGATGATGATGATGATGATGATGATGATGAAATTGGAGCTCTACAGCCAGAAGAATTCACTTGTTTGTATAGCCAAGACTGTTTGGTCGTAAAATCTCTCCATTTTGAATCTGTAATCACACGAAATTCCTTTTGGTAGCCGAATGTGACAACATTTTACCGGTTGGCCACCTGCGTCAGTGTATAAAGTTTCGCGAGTATAATTTTGTAGATTTTATACAGAGCGAAGGCAATACGTTTCCAGATTTCACGATTCAAGTCTTGTTCATAACAAAACAGTTCCCATGGCAATGGAATGCGTCAGTTTCTGTCATCTGTTTAGCCATTTTACACACGAATCCAGCGCTCGGCGATGCTTAAGTGTTTCTCGGAACCAGGCCCAGATGGGAAAGTGAGGGAGATGTCACACATAACAATGTGATGATCTCCCACATGTATGTAAAACATAGCTGATACAACATCTTAATTCGCTTTAAAAATTAGTATCAGACTGGTTAGGTTTTGAAGTTTTCTTTTACATCCCTAATAACTTATGCACTGGAAATTTACCTACATCTGGGATTCTTTATCGCCTTCATATAGGACTCGCATCCCAGATTACTGAAAAAAATCAATTATTCTAATACACCTTTTGAAGGGAAAAATCTTCAAACGGATGATGAAAATTACATAAAACCGGTTACTAAATTTAAATATTTGTAATTTAAAATTGACTTTGATGGTGCACATAACAGAGAAATATAAAAACGAATCACTTAATCCCGTAAAACAATAAACTCTTTATATTCTGTAACCTGGAGTACAGATATAACTAAAAATAGAAAACGCAAGATATTTAACACGATAATAAAACTAATTTTGACATGCTTCAGAAGTCTGGAAAATCCCAAAGACAATGAAAAAGAAAATTGAAACAAAAGAAATGTACTTTATAAGAAGATTCTTAGAAATATATAGACGTGAGAAAATTAGAAATTAAATAATAAAAGACGAAATGGGAGTGTTAAAAAAATGTCATCATAGAAAAAATGGAGACCAAACAGCTAAAACAACGGTGACCAAAACGGGTGTCGTGATTACATCTTGTAATCATAGATATTCAAACAGGTACGAAGAGTTTCCTGTACATTGCTGTGTGTTTCATTCACTTACTGAAGGCAAGCAGTGGCGGTATCATGTCGCTCTACAAACTTTGTCTCTACAAGCAGTAAGAGGTAGTTTCGTAAAGAATGAGAAGAAGAACTTTTTTGTTGTTGTGTCGGACAAAGTGTAATATGTTTACTTTGCTCAACGGTTCAATTAGGAATATATAGAAACATTAATTGCCACGCTTAAGAATGTATGATTTTCATTATTGTTATTATTATTATTGTTATTATTATTATATTATTATTATTATTACTGACCACTAAGTATGTGTTTCTATAATTCTTCTGTACGTGCATGAATATAGATATTTCTAGATCTTCTCCCTAGAAGAATAAAATTATTAGGTTTTAACTCAATTTTAATATTCTTAATCTTTAGATGAGGGTAACTATTTATTAGTTATTCATTTAATAATAATATTGTAGAAAAACTGATTAAATATTATGTGTCAACGAACTGTTAAACGCCAGGAATTGACATGTCTTAAATCATCACCAGGAAATAAAGATGACATAAATAAATGTAAGGAAGCCAGCTACATAATGGGGTTTGAAATATCTCGTATTCTAAAGCCTGTTAATAAAACATAATTCCTCAAAAGGATAATGATTAAAATAGCTTAAATAATTTGTCCACAAGTAGTTTTTAATTTTGAAAAACTATGAATTTCTCGATCAAGTATCGAGAGAAGAATTTAGAAAATTCCTGATTATATTCAATACGAAGATTAAAAAGTGAAGCAAGAAAAATCGTAGGCCTATATTATTCACTGATGACAGCAGAGACATTACTGATAAGCAAAGCTTGAGATTTTTATCCGCGGGATTGATCAAGATGTTAGTACAGGAACCACCATGCCAAGTAATTTTCCTTCGTCTTTTTACTTCATAGGCTGTCTGTCACATGTAATCACTAGGGAGCGGATTTTTATGCGCTAAAAAATTTTAATATATTTATTTTTATGTGCTAAAAAGTACGAAAATATTTGCTAAAAATAAAAATATATACTTTTTTTTTAAATATGACAAAAATACCTTACTTAGCTTGAAAAAAAAAGTTACTAGGTACTCATCAACCACACATGAGTGCTAGTAGTTGGCCGAGAATTGCAGTAAACAACAAAGGTCATCTCCAAATTCTCCATCACAAATGCATGCCGATTATCTCTGAACAACGACTTAACTGTGAAAACGATCTTTCCACATCACAGGACGTCAGACGTGCATATTTAAAGAGAGGAATGTCACAAACACATACACCGACAATTTCACCTACAGGCACACCCTCCAATACTTGAATAACTTCCACTGTTTTCCCCAAACACATTCTGGAATTTGTCCCTTAGTAATTGTGCTTCTGAACCTGGTAGCAAATCTAGTTTAATTTCCACGGCACGCACCTCCCTGTTTCAGACAACAGGTTTTTGGATGTTTCGAGATTTTAATGGTGTCTCATAAAATCTTAAATTTGGTGATAGGAAAGCCAAATCGTTTTTTTAAATAACCATCTTTCAGTATATCTTGAAGGATATCGATTGACGAAGCCCGATAACAGGGAATTATAACAAGATGTATTGCCTCACTTGATAGGCACGAGCGAGAGACGAGATATTTGTTTAAATTAAATAATGTTTATAAAGGAGCTCTTATCTGTTGTGTTTCACAAACAAAGCGTGGAATGAAATCGTCTTCAGTAACAATAAACATTCCTATTAGTAATTATGTGTTGCAAGATCTCTCCTCCTTGTCCATGTTAATTTATTCTCTAATAATAACACTGATATGCTACCTAGCAGTTCTCAGAACTTGAGGCGATACTATTACGAAAATGGATCACGGATACACCACACAGCGCTTAGAAACACGAAGTAACCAAGAATTCTTAAAAAAGATAACGCACTTCTGAGTGATAGGCTATAATTGATTTAGTTTTAAAATATTTAAAACTTCTTGTAAAAAATTATTTAAGTAAAAAAAAAAACTCCAAAATTTATGTGTTTATAATAGATTTCCTGAAAATATGTATTTACATAATTTTTTTGTGAAAATGTGTGTTTTTATATGAAATAAAATTCGGGTTTTAGACTTGAAATTTCATGTTCGGAATTTTTAACTCCGTTAATTGTTTTATCATACGCAAAAAGAATAATTACATAGGAATCCGCTCCTTAGCAATCACTGCAGTTAGAGTTTTGGTCACCGCTGACAAGCAAATGTTCTGATGGGAGCAGATAAAAAAGTTAATTTTTTTTCTTCCACCATGTTAATAATGACAAAAGAAGTGCTCATACAAATTTTGGCCACTCGACCGCAATTACAAGGCCGTCCAGAAAGTGATTTTCCCTGGGGTCGTTTATAGAAAACAGCACAATTGCATGGAAATATTTATTGAAACAGATACAGCAATTGTTGCGCTATTTGTTAACATATCCCCCACTGGAATTGAGACATTTGTCATACCTTGGGATCAATTTTTGTGTCGTAAAAGTCAGCCGCTTCAGATCGGAACCAGCGTTTGACTGCGTTTGCACCTCTCTCTGTCGATCCCATGATATGAGAAATGTCTCAATTTCGATGGAAAATATATTAAAAAATAGATCAACAATTGCTGTGTCTGTTCCAATAAACTTGTCCCATGAAATTGTGTCTTTTTTTCTGTTAGCGGCCCCTGACGAACTTATTTTTTACGGCCTCGTAATTGCGGTCGAGTGGCCAAAACTTGTATAAGCACTTCTTTTGACATTATTAATATGGTGGAAGAAAAAAAATTAACTTTTTTTATCTGTCTCCATCAGAACGTTTGCTTGTGAGCTAAAATGATACGGATGTTCTGCGTACGAACAACGATAGATTGCCTAAACAGGCATTGATCTGAGTAACACCGGAGAAAATGAAAAAGAGAAGACTGAAAAGAAATAGGCTTGAGGGAATTCTGGACGCTACAGAAAGTAGAAGCAAACCGATTGTAAATATCAACAATACGTTTCAAGTAATAAAATAATGAAATGTTATACTTTAATCCGGGCACACTGTATAATACGTAATCTAAGAGTAGGCCTATGCAAAGGATAAAATTTTATTATAGCCATAGATAGGAAGTTTATAAAGAGATTTCCGCCAGAACCTAACACCCCCAAAGTTCTTTTGAAAATGTATGCATTTATGCCAAAATTCTAGGTCTAATTGCAGCACATTCTATCACACTGCAACAATAAGTTATAGAACGTCTGTTGATTTTCATAGTATACTCGCAGAACTCTAATATCTCTTCCAGTAAGCATGATTCTTTATTTGGAGAATTCTCGACTTCCACAGTAGTTTCTCGTTCGAACAAAGATTCTCTGTAACACAATTTAAAGCCACTTATCACACAAAAGAGAAAAGTTTAACACTGTCTAAGCTAGCGGTTTCTTTACCTGCTTCTACCTTTTAGGAAGGTGACCTCAAACATTCATTCGTAAAAAAGACTAAAAGCAATATTTTACAAACTACTTCAAATAAAATTATACCGAGAAATCTTGTTAAGGACAAAGAAAACAGGCAGCAAAGCTCATTTAAAAACCAATATTTTACGAAAAGAATCTTTCCATATAAAAGTGTTCCTCTTTCTTTAAATGAAGGAAAGATAAAAGTTCTTTTTAAAGACTACAATTTTCCACTCAAATATCTTCTAAACAGCCTATAGTTAAAACTGTTAAAGGTCAACCGTTATAAGCCGCTGTTTTGAGTGTAATTTATGAAACACCTTGGTAATTCAGCTCAGAAGCTTCATATTTTCATGGTCACATTTTCTACAAAAAGTATCCCTCAAGATATCCTCCAGTTTTATGAATTTACACACCTTGGATGAGTCTGAAGTTTCCCTCCCCCCCACAATTCTCTACCTTCTTTCGTTTTTAGAACCATGGATTTGCTGTAGGGGAACACGGGGCAACTGGGACTGTACTGAATAGCATTTTATGCGAACAATTAGAGTGTGATCTCAAAATTCGCTGAATCCATTTGGCTATTTTTATGATTTATACATATATATATATATATGATTATGTTTGAATATCTATTATTATATATTATACTTGTTTTCTTCCAAAACAACGCCAATCCTTGTCTTAATAAAAAAAACTAGCCCAGTCTTTTCATAAAAATGGACTTAACGCGTTTTGAGATCACACCCTTCAATTACATAATCCATCATTTATTTCTTGCGAGATTAGACTAGCCTTAATTTTACACAGTGATCTGTTTACGTATCTTTAAACTAGAATCCTGTCAAACTAAAACTGTTGCTACTTAGCCTATTGTTCAATATTTTCTAACACATTCTAAATACTGATTAATGTGTTCTCCTTTCTTGCATTATACCTCGACTTAATAATTACTCCGTAAACGACACAAATCATAGCCTGAAGCTAATTTCTCCCCGTGTACCTGAACACCTAAGATGTAATTAAGCAAAAGTTGCGATTATCCTGGCTCTAAAATAAACGATAACCTGAGTTGCTGTTTAAAATACTGTGTCCTTTGCTTAACCTCAAATAATGAAATCGAATGGAGTTAGATCCAGTGAACTGGAGGCCACGAAATTGGCCTATTGGGCTTGTTATCATAAAAGCAGTAATATCAGCTTCTCTTTCAGCCAAACCCCTACTACCACCATCGTGACCCCATGAAGGGAACCAGTTTCTTCAAACGTGCAATAACATAGCAATACTGAATCGCACTTGGCAGTTTTCCGAACACCGTACTCCATACACATGGCAAATACTTGGATTCATTACTGTAGCACTTTCAACCGTAGGAAACCACAAAACGCAGTTCGCTTGTAGCTTGTTTCATAGCAGTAATAGTTCCAGCAGATAATTTCAATTTTGTGCAGTGCAATGTTTTTTTTTTTTTTTTTTTTTTAATCTTTAACATGAAGAATTTTCCCCGTCTTCCCCTACACCATTTTACGGCAGGAGACACAAAAATGTCAAAACGTTGAATTATGAAATGAATTCAAAACACCAGTATTCTAACTGAAGCTCTTAACTACCACTCACACTAAAACTGGACTTCTTAAAAGGCACTAAATTATCGTCTAATATGATAGCTGGAATCAGTGGTTCAGAATTTTTAAACGACCGTTTCTTTAAATAGTTTAGGATCCACACACGGCTTTCTCCCAGCGGGCGCCAATGATACAGCCTCTTCTCATTACAGCCATCCTAAGAAATGAACGTTCAGTCTGTAATAGAGTTACGTAAATTTAATTGCCTTACTCCATATTAATACAAGATAGAGTCAATAATTTCCTGAACTAAAGATACTGTGAATATCTATAACGTAACTCTGTGGTAATTTATATACAGTACAACCAACTTCAAGAAGCATTACGAGCTACGACGCATTTCTGTCAGCATTGCACAATGGCCGATTTTGTAAAAAAAAAATGTAGCTGGATAACAGTCTGTTAAACCAAATTACTTAAATCAATATGTCTTCTATTTAATATGGTAATGAAAGTGTGGTAGCATCTATACCAGAAGAATTAAATCGGATTAGAAAAACTTAATTAAGTCAGTAGCTTCGTAAACATTCCTATTTCAGTAATAGGCATTTTTACCATATTTTCTTACACTTTACAACTCGAATCTATAAAAAGTTATTTTGTGAATTCCAATTAACTGTCCGTTACATTTTTATAACTATGGCGAAAGAAAACTGTCAAATTAAAAGTGTCGTGTGGGTTAGTAGGCTGGAGTCAGAAATGTATCCACAAATCTAAAATGAAATTAGGCAAATTTTGTTATCAAGCATTTTCAAATAAAAAAAAAACAATTACCTAAGAAAAATAACTCGATAAATATTACGAAAAATAGTTGTTTGCAAATGTAGGCCTAATTCATTGTAATTACACTTAATTGATTACGCACATTGTTTGAATTTTTTAACACTGAATAACGTTTATCTACGAGACTGCGCTAGACACAAAATGCCACACTGGCACGTAACATCATTAAATGCTAATAATTCAGCACCTGTAACAGACAGAGAACACAAAACTACTGTATATGTGAAATAAAGACTAAATAAAGAACTGTTCCAAGATGAATATTTTACTCATTGTTATAGAATTACAGAAAACATAACAAGTTTCAGTCACTCCTTGTCTTCTATCACTTCATCTTCATGCAAGATGATGATCCGCCTCATTTCTACAACCACGTCCGACATTATCTGAATGACACCATTCCAGGACGTTGGATTGGAAGAGGAGGAGAAGATCAACTTCATCGCTGGTGGCCTCCCAGGTCTCCAGACCTCATTCCTTGTGATTTTTATCTGTGGGGTTACGTAAAAGACCGTGTTTTTATCCCCCCTATGCCTGACATTGGCCTTAACACTGCAATCAACAGCGCCAATGCGGCCGCGTATGACAAGCAACAGCGCCAATGCGGCCGTGATGGGAACTTCTACCCGCACTGTTCAAAATTTAAACTTTCGTCTGTCCAGGAACGTTGGAATTGTGTTTCTATCTTTTGTAGATTGGAAGAAATAAATATTTGAAATCTGCTCCTTCTTTTTGAATCGCTCTGTATATATTGCATAAAGTGGCTAATCCTTCAGTCATCCTGCCTAAGGTTTTTCCGTGGTTTTCCTAAGGCGCTAAGACAAATGTCGGGATGAGCCCTAAAAGAAATGGGCCACGGACCTGCACTCATATTCCCATGAATCTCCCTAATTACTCTAAATTAATTAACAATTACATCTCTCCCCCCTCTTCGTAATTGAGCCATCATATAGCCAAATGGCTGGTCTCAAAATTGAGACGATTCAACAAGGCTCATGACAACAATGACCTCCTACATAATAGCCAAATTGGCTAGTCTCTTATATATGAGACAACTCATCCTGCCTAAGGTATTCCGTGGTTTTCCTAAGGCGTAAGACAAATGTCGGGATGAGCCCTATAAGAAATGGGCCACGGACCTATATGCCCTTCCCCATATATATTCCCCTTTATTATAAACGACGTATGCCCTAGTTCAGAACCTATAAATTGTCTATCAAATATACGAGGTCACTCAATTAGTCGCAATTTGAAAGGACAGGGACCTCTCAAATTGCAGATTTAGATTTCACGGCGCTTCTTCCGACGGCCTTCACATGCCTTGTCATCGAACAACAGATGACAGCGTCTCGCCATCCTAACGGCAAACACCAGCCATCTCCTCCTCGCCCCGTTCCGTGATCACTTGATCAAATCTCAGTCCCCCTCGCGTATGTGGTACCTAAGAGGTTACGTCCAATTTCGGCTTCTCCTTCAAAATTTTCTAGAGCTCCTTCAGTGGAGCAGCGTAACCCGGAGTGAGACTAGTGGCCAACAGGCTTGGAGCTCACTTGCTTAGTTTTGTACAGCCCCCCAACCCCTTGCAAGGACGCGTTTTGCGTACCTTTTAAATTTGTCCTCCCAATTCTCTTTCGATAGTCCTTCAGTGTTACATTTTCTTCCGAAAGCATATGTTAAGTGCACACTGCACAGTCTCCAGTGTTTGTCAACACTCTTTTACATAAACGCGGCTGATATTTCCTAAGCTATAGAAAAGCAATTGCACCATTAGCATTCAAGTCGATATTAAGGACGCTACATTACCGATGTGGTCGTCCATAAAACAAGGCAGTGGCCTATAATTCACGCGTCATCACCACCGCGCATGAAGCTGACATTACCGATGTGATGCGCATCGTTCTGAAACTCCCATCTCCCCGGAGCGGACGGACTGGGAAATGATCTTGTTCTCACTTCTACGAGATGGCAATAAAGCAAGCAAAGAACCCTGGACCAACTCCCCGGGGCGTTCTGGCTAACCTGTTATAAATATAATATAATATACAAAGTGTTGTTATTATAGTCTTTGCTCCAAAGGAGTTTTAAGTGGTATCAATAAATAATATGATCATTACTATTCCAAACATTGTTAAGCCACGTTGTCTTCCATGCTTTATTCTTTTTTCTCCCTAGACTTCTTTTTTTCTCCGTCTCTCTCTTTCTTTTTAAATCCACCTTGGCTTCGTGGCAGCGATTAGCTAACCATTAGAGCTATTGATTTATAGCTAAGTTAATATTTCAAATAGGTTAATTCACTTCTATACACGAGCAGGTCTTCTTATCGGTCCATCCATCTCCTCGATCCTCTCCTTCGCACTTTATTCAGGCTCTTCTCACTCTCTCCTTCTTGCCCCGCTCGTTCTGTTTGCCTATTACTCCATACTTGGTGAAGTGGTGTGATTTATACTTAATTGAGGGGGGCTCCCTTCAAACTTGCCTGCCTCCCCACCTCCACCCTTTACTGCTCGCTAGGTACAGTCGAGAGGTTCTCCAAACAGAACCTGAACAATATCAGACTCGAGGCATCACCGGTGCTAATTCAGGTATGGGAGTTTGTTCGTGTTGTCGAAAAGGTCACGTGTGTGTTACGTAACAAGATATCTCATGCCCTACATGCCCCGTAAAACAAGAGCCGTTATGAAATTACTGCGATTTTACAGTTATCACTGCATGCTTCATAACTAGGAAGTAAGTCTTAAATCCTCCGCATTTTCACTGCATTATTAGTCTATCAAGAATCTTTCAATACAATTAGATTAAGGGAGGGTATTGTCGGATACCATTTTGATGTTTCAAAATAAAGGTAATTAAAAAAAGTTAGAACTGGAATTACTCAGTATTATAATAACCTCTTGGGGTTCCTGCAGATTGTACATAAGTATTAGATAATTTACATAATATGTATTTGCTGTATAACTTGCAAAGACAAAACAGAAATAATATCATCACTGACAGAATGGGAAGCTAATGTCGGATACATTAGACATTATTATGTAAGAGGTACGATAATGCATTTAAAATAATATATTGCATATCAGAAACTATTACAATAGTGTTCTGTTTAGCCAACTGATATGCAAGCCTTTTAACATCATTTCTGGTTCATCCAAAATATTTTCTCTCCATCATTAACACATAGTCAACTAGCTTCTCTTCAAGTGAAGCTGGGAGTATTGGTTTTCGTCCAAGTTTCGATTTAACGTCTTTGGTGGGCTCAGAGTTGGACCGTACATAATCAAATAATGTTGATCGAGGTACATTGAATCTTTTGGAAGCAGCAAGATAGCCCATTCTTTTCTCCCGTACTGCGACAATGGCATTTACCATATCTTCAGACTTCCATTTTCTTTAGACTGAATCTCTTTTTTCTTTTACTTTGGGCATCTAAAAATATCAGAAGAAGGAACAATTCGTTACTTCATAATATTCGATTAATTAGAAAATTAATTACTTACATTAATTAAAAATACCCATGCGTAAAAATGTAGTGGTTTGCTATAGAAAACATATAAATGGATTTAAGGCAGCTTTTATGTAGCGAGCAGCATTGAAAGACAGCCGACAATGCCCTCGGCTAGTATCCGACATTGCCCTCGGCTAGTATCCGACATTGCCCTCAGCTAGTATCCGACATTGGCCGACTCTACACAAACAGTAAAACAAGCCAGCTGCATGAAACATGTTGTCGATAGCATTTCTGCAATTAGAGAATTAAGAAGCCTTATCTATGGTATATCAAACAGTGCACACCATGTTGTGTAAATATAAGAATAACTTGTAACGAATAAATCACATTACTTACCCTCAAAAAGTTTTTTTTATTATTATTATTATTTTTTTTTTTTGCAGAAACGTTGAAAACACGCTATTCACACACAGTGAAGCACTCAACAGTAATGGCTATTCATGCAGATGTTCGTCTACTTGTAGAGAACGTAATGCATTATTTTCACATCAGATTGCACCATTCGATGGAAAAGAAGTATGTTATCCGAGATTACCAGACCTATCCGACAATCCCCTCCCTTTCAGGCATTTCAATTTTGGGTGAGAAGTTGGAAAATGAGCTCTGAAATGACACACCACCACCAATATCACCATGCGTAGCTTTCCATAGTGAATTTCCGAACACCCAATATAATGTTTTGCGTTTTATATTACAGAGTCCGTCCGTCTTCTGGGGCGTCTTCATTTTATTTTGGAATTCATTTCAAAATTATTTTGGGTTTGTTTGCGTAATTCACCCTTGTTATATGGCAGTGCCAATTCCGTCGATATTGAGCTGTGTCTGAAGTATTAAATGAACTGTAAAGTGAAAATAATTGACAACAGTCAATTATTACATGGCAATGAGGCATAGACAATGCAGTAGAATATATTACTGATTAGTTTCTGTCTTCAATTAATTTGAAATAAACGTTTTTGTCACAGAAATTTTGCATTGATTCAATAGGTCTACTTGCATATTTCTTAAATTATGTTCCAAGAGGTATGGGAGCTAAAAGAAGCCGATAAGACGAGGTTTTACAGCACCATAAGTGACGTTTCTCAGAACTGATATGGGATAACTTGAGAGACAATTAGAAGCAATGACATCAGAGAGAATAAGGCCTGTAAATAAGAATCGCACCAGATGAAAAATGAATAATACACGAAAATTCAAACTATTCACTGTTAAATTAATACGAAAATTCATACTATTCTCGTGTTGAATTAATAGGAAAATTCATACTATTCTCGTGTCAAATTAATACGAAAATTCATACTATTCTTGTGTCAAATTAATAAAAAATTTCATATTACTCTCGTGTTAAACTAATATGAAAATTCATACTATTCTCGTGTCAAATTAATATGAAAATTCATACTACTCTCGTGTTAAATTAATACGAAAATTCATACTATTCTCGTGTCAAATTAATACGAAAATTCATACTACTCTCGTGTTAAATTAATACGAAAATTCATACTATTCTCGTGTCAAATTAATATGAAAATTCATACTATTCTCGTGTCAAATTAATACGAAAATTCATACTATTCTCGTGTCAAATTAATATGAAAATTCATACTATTCTCGTGTCAAATTAATACGAAAATTCATACTATTCTCGTGTCAAATTAATGCGAAAATTCATACTATTCTCTTGTCAAATTTACAATGTATTTACAATTTACAATTTATTTTCAATTTACATTCGAAGTGAATACATATCAACAGATATCCGAAATGAGCATATGCTCGTGCTCGGGTACAGTCCAGTAGTCTACATAAATTTTACAGGGTTCAAATAACAATGCTGATGATATAAATAATAGTAACAACAATAATAATAATAATAATAATAATAATAATAATAATAATAATAATAATAATAACAATAGAATAATCGTGACAAATGATACAAAGATCGTAATAGAAAATAATTCATTAATAATAATAATAATAATAATAATAGTGATAAAACAAATTTATTTACAATAATAAAATAAATACTAAGACGGATAAAATAAAATATAAAACCACTAGCGAGAGTTAACACAACTTAAATAAGCATATAATAACCGGAAAAAATGCCAAACTCGAAAATCAACAGAAAAGTTCGTTGTATCACAGACGACAGCAACCGCCGTATTGACATTGTGTTGTGCATTAATGGTAGTAAGGGGGAAGTTAATGCTGTAAAAACAAAATGTCTACGAGTCAAACTGTTCATTATTACCAGGATAAATACAAATAATACTGAAATATATTAATCGAGTTTCAGTTATAGATCTCTCCTTTTGTGCAATAGGTATCATATCAAAATATGTTATGAATGGCGGGGAAAATATAAGTTTCAATAACTTTCTAGTGACAAGATATAGTGACAAGTACAATCAAGTGTATCTGTGGTGATGCTAAGGAATCATTTATTGGAGATATACACTGTTATTAATTAAGAAAATGATCCATTTATAGTTATTACAATGTTTTATCTTATAGGTTACATGCATCAGATAAATACAATAAAAATTAGTACCATATAATGCTAGTAACACTTAAAAAAAAATAATAAGATTTATAAAATATCATAAAAATATTTTCACTTTATTTTTAAACTTAAGAATGTGTAAATTGCTTAGGTCTGGATTATTTTTCAATACTGAATTGTATAGTCTTGGTCCATAATTCCTACTGTGTCTTAATCCAGCTGTAGTGTGGCATTTACGTTCTGCCAAAAGAGTTGGGACATTTCTTCTGGTGTTATGTATATATTTTTCAGTTATAAAATTCATTCGATTTTTGTGAAAATAAGTTAGCAATGTATGTTTATATATTTGCTCAATTTTTAGTACTTGGAATTCAGAATAAATAAATTGTGTCGGATAATCAAGTGGTTTATGCAGACAAATTTTGATGATACGTTTTTGTAGTAATATTAATGGAGTTAAGATAGGATGGGGTGGAATGACAAAGACTATTATTCCCTATTGAATGACTGATTGAAACAAGGCTAGATAAACAACACGGAGAACATAGATAGGCATATATGCACGAAGAGTTACAAAGTTGTGAATTGTTTTCCGTAACCTATTACATAAATATGTTACATGTTTATTCCATTTTAAATGTTGATCAATGACAACACCTAAGTATTTTACTTGCGTGGATTCTGTCAAGGAAGAGCAATTACAATCAATCAAGTTTAAGTTACTGCAATTAATACGAAAATTCATACTACTCTCGTGTTAAATTAATACGAAATTCATACTATTCTCGTGTTAAATTAATACGAAAATTCATACTATTCTCGTGTCAAATTAATACGAAAATTCATACTACTCTCGTGTTAAATTAATACGAAATTCATACTATTCTCGTGTTAAATTAATACGAAAATTCATACTATTCTCGTGTCAAATTAATACGAAAATTCATACTATTCTCGTGTTAGATTAATACGAAATTCATACTATTCTCGTGTTAAATTAATACGAAAATTCATACTATTCTCGTGTCAAATTAATACGAAAATTCATACTACTCTCGTGTTAAATTAATACGAAATTCATACTATTCTCGTGTTAAATTAATACGAAAATTCATACTATTCTCGTGTCAAATTAATACGAAAATTCATACTACTCTCGTGTTAAATTAATACGAAATTCATACTATTCTCGTGTTAAATTAATACGAAAATTCATACTATTCTCGTGTCAAATTAATACGAAAATTCATACTATTCTCGTGTTAGATTAATACGAAATTCATACTATTCTCGTGTTAAATTAATACGAAAATTCATACTATTCTCGTGTCAAATTAATACGAAAATTCATACTACTCTCGTGTTAAATTAATACGAAATTCATACTATTCTCGTGTTAAATTAATACGAAAATTCATACTCTTCTCGTGTCAAATTAATACGAAAATTCATACTATTCTCGTGTCAAATTAATATGAAAATTCATACTATTCTCGTGTCAAATTAATACGAAAATTCATACTATTCTTGTGTCAAATTAATACGAAAATTCATACTACTCTCGTGTTAAATTTATACGAAATTCATACTACTCTCGTGTTAAATTAATACGAAATTCATACTATTCTCGTGTTAAATTAATACGAAAATTCATACTACTCTCGTGTTAAATTAATACGAAAATTCATACTATTCTCGTGTTAAATTAATACGAAAATTCATACTATTCTCGTGTCAAATTAATACGAAAATTCATACTATTCTCGTGTCAAATTAATACGAAAATTCATAGTACTCTCGTGTCAAATTAATACGAAAATTCGTACTAAACGTGTCAAATTAATACGCAAAATTCATACTATTCTCGTTTTAAATTAATACGAAAATTCATACTACTCTCGTGTTAAATTAATACGAAAATAATACTACACTTGGGTTAAATTAATAAGGGAATTCATACTATTCTCGTGTTACATTAATACGAAAATTCTTACTACTCTTGGGTTAAATTAATAAAAAAATGCATACTATTTAAATGCATACTATTTTCGTGTTAAATTAATACGAAAATTCATACTACTCTTGAGTAAAATTCATATGAAAATTCATACTATTCTCGTGTTAAATTTATACGAAAATTCATGCTATTCTCGTGTTAAATTAATACGAAAATAATACTACTCTTGGGTTAAATTAATACGAGAATTCATACTATTCTCGTGTTAAATTAATACGAAAATTCATACTATTCTTGGGTTAAATTAATACAAAAATTCATACTATTTTCGTGTTAAATTAATGCGAAAATTCATATACTCTTGAGTAAAATTAATATGAAAATGCATACTATTCTCGTGTTAAATTAATACGAAAATTCATACTAAATTATTCTCGTATTAAATTACTACGAAAATTCATACTTCTCTCGTGTTAAATTAATACGAAAATTCATACTATCCTCGTGTTAAATACGAAAATTCAACTACTCTCGGGTTAAATTAATACGAAAATTCATACTATTCTTGGGTTAAATCAATACGAAAATTCATACTGTTCTTGTGTTAAATTAATACAAGAATTCATACTATTCTCGTGTTAAATGAATGGCGCCTGACGTTCAAGATTGTTGGATGAGAACGGAATAGGTGGAAATATGATGTCGCAAGATCGTGAGAATTTGGGGGATATGGAATCACCTTCCAACCGATCTCCTGTTTAGCTACTTTCGTCTTGTTATCGGAGTACGGATTAAACGAAAATCTTGAAGGAAACTTCTTTGATAACACATGAAGATTTCTATATTTTACAGTGAAAAAAGACGTAATGCTCACGATTAGATCCATTATATTCAAATTCAAATCTTGATGAGTGTATGGATGATAAGGAACCCATAATACAACTACGTTTAATAGGAAAGTACCGATAGGAATTCCACATCACAGAGTTTTGGCATATTGAGAAATACTAAGTCAGGTAAGCGAAGTTAACATGCAAAATCATCGCCTACTTCTTGATAACGTCATAATTATAGCCTAGCTAAGTGTTCAACTAACCACTTGATAGACCAGCCAACAGACTGAGACATGTTTTCAAGCTATTTATGTAGACGCAAGACAGCATAGTAGATGTAGCGCGATAAAATGAATATACCGGTAGGTAATATTAGTGATACTGGTAAAAAGAAATAAAGAAGATTGAGATGAAAAGGAGATGGTAGAGGAGAAGAAAGGAGTGGGTTGGAAATGAGCAAAGAAAGTGGTGAATATTGTATTATGGCCATGATGGTGACGGTACTGATTAGTGATGTGGTGATGATTGTCGTAGTGATGGTAATGGTATCCACCGCTCTGGAGTAACGGTTAGCATGTCTGGCCGTGAAACGAGTGGGGCGGGGTTCAAATCCTGTATGGAAGATGTTACCTGGCTGAACTTTTTTCCGAGGTTTTCCTACAACTAATAACCAATTAACAACTAAAATGCTCAAAACACTTAACTATGCCTTAGCTCAACCTCTTATTCACATTATTTATTTATCTGTTTTATCTTATATATTCCCTATGAAATTAAAATGTGCTATAATTAAACCTGTTTCTAAACAGGAGATAAAAGAGTTACTTCCTTACGACTTATAAGGTACCCAGAGATTCATTGCCGCCCTCACATAAGCCCGCCATCGGTCCCTATCCTGAGAAACATTAATCTAGTTTCTACAATCTAGTATTAATTATTATTATTATTATTATTATTGTTATTATTGCTTTTGTCATATTGTGATTATGCTTTGTGCTGATCTGTTATTGGCCTCTGAATTTGGACAGCACAATAGACAATAGTAAATAAATAAATATATAAATAAATAAATTATTATTATTATTATTATTGCTTTTATGTGTAATAATTATTTTATGCACTTTTATTATGATTTTGTCATATTGTGATTATGCTTTGTGCTGATCTGTTATTGGCCTCTGACTTTTGTACAGCACAATAGACAATAGTAAATAAATAAATAAATAAATAAATTATTATTATTATTATTATTATTATTATTATTATTGCTTTTATGTGTAATAATTATTTTATACACTTTTATTGTGATTTTGTCATATTGTGATTATGCTTTGTGCTGATCTGTTATTGGCCTCTGACTTTTGTGCAGCACAATAGACAATAGTAAATAAATAAATTATTATTATTATTACTATTATTATTATTGTTGTTGTTTTATGTATAATAATTATTTTATGCACTTTCATTGTGACTTTGTCATATTGTGATTATGCTTTGTGCTGATCTGTTATTGGCCTCTGACTTTTGTGCAGCACAATAGACAATAGTAGGGAAAACTCGGCAAATTTAGCAATATGGGAAATTTGGCAATATTCTTGTATTTCTTTTATTGCCAAATTTCCTTCACACTTTTAAGAAGTTCAATGACACCTTCATAGAGTGCAACATCTGAGTGTACTTTTAGTTTTCGTTTCATTCGAATCCGCGTATTATAGTGGCACATATTGTTACTAATAGAAAGAAGTGTTGAATACTTCCTTTTGACTTGGTGATTGTGTGGAAGTGTGTATACAAAGACGGAAAGAAAGTGTTGTTCATTACCTACGTATGTTTGTGCATTATATATCAAAAGCTGAGATTCCATATTATAAGGTAAGCCATTTATATAATTAATATTTTCTGTTAATAACACATCAGGCCTTAGCTCGTTTTATGTTCTTCTTAGCAAAAAAGGTTTTCTCCAGGGTAGTGTGAATTAGTCATTTTCCTTTACAGTGATATATTGCTGCTCTCTTTGAACAAGAATGTGTACTCGATGGTAAAATTTAAGAGTAGGGACGTGTGAGGGATTTTTACAGTCTTCAATGCAGCACTGTGTGTGGTGTGTTGCAGATATGCCAAGGGAACGAAGGCATTATTCTGAAAAATATTCCAAAGATGATTTGCGGGCTGCGGTTGGGAGTGTTTTGAAAAATAGATCGTCGACTTATAAGGCTTCTAACAAGTACAATGTTCCCTTTAACAACTTAAAGAGGTTTCTGTATGCATCCTCAGGACCCGATGACATTGTCATTTCCAAGAAAGGAAGACCCATAGCTCTAACCGTTGAGGAAGATCAAAAACTGGTCACATATGTAATAAAAATGCAAGAACTTGGGTTTGGGCTATCGGCAAAAGAAATTAGAAGACAACCCTTCAATATAGTTAATAAGAGTGGTCGGAAAAATCCATTCAATTCTTTTTTTTTTTTTTGCTCTTGTTTTGTGTTTATGGCATTTAGTCACGTCTTGTCCCAGTAAATTAAGCCTTATAAACCTTGTACCACTGTTTTATTTTGAAAAATTTACTTCTTAATCCTATTGCCAAATTACCCCTGTACTATTGCCAATTTATCCTGACGAAGTACCAAATCTGGAAACATGTCATTTGTTATTTATTAGTGTGTTATGTGTAAAGTAATTTAGATTTGTAGAATTTTTTTTCAGAGGTTTATTGGGATTTAATGTTTAAACACATTCCATAATAGAGGAATATTTAATTTTAGTATATGTAACTACAAACTGTGTCAAAATACAAATATTGCCAAATTGGACGAGTCTCCCCTAAATAAATAAATAAATAAATAAATAAATAATAATAATAATAATAATAATTATTATTATTATTATTATTACTACTATTATTATTATTATTTTATTATTATTATTATTATTATTACTATTATTACTATTATTATTATTATATTATTATTATTATCATTATTATTATTGCTTTTATGTCTAATAATTATTTTATGCATTTTTATTGTGATTTTGTCATATTGTGATTATGCTTTGTGCTGATCTGTTATTGGCCTCTGACTTTTGTGCAGCACAATAGACAATAGTACATAAATAAATAAATAAATTATTATTATTATTATTATTATTATTATTATTATTATTATTATTGCTTTTATGTGTAGTAATTATTTTATGCACTTTTATTGTGATTTTGTCATATTGTGATTATGCTTTGTGCTGATCTGTTATTGGCCTCTGACTTTTGTGCAGCACAATACACAATAGTAAATAAATAAATAAATTATTATTATTATTATTATTATTATTATTATTATTATTATTATTATTGCTTTTATGTGTAATAATTATTTTATGCACTTTTGTTGTGATTTTGTAATATTGTGATTATGCTTTGTGCTGATCTGTTATTGGCCTTTGACTTTTGTACAGCACAATAGACAATAGTAAATAAATAAATAATAATTATTATTATTATTACTATTACTATTATTATTATTATTACTATTATTATTATTATTATTATTATTATTATTAAGAAATATTATGAACAAAACAAATACAAGAACTAACAAAATGTTAGGTGTCACACTGCCTGAAAGCAACGTTGGCACTGAGATTTGACTGGGGAACCCCACCATTTTTTATTGTCTAGTTTCGGTTCAGATTCCTGAGTAGAATGAGGATGGAAAGATTGAAAGTATGAAGCTACAACAAGGAGAAGGATACGCCATCTTCCCGATCACTGAAAAAAAAAGATGAAAATGAGGTCCGAAAATTATTTTATTGCTTTAGGGTAAAAAAAGAAAGAAGTTGGTAGCATACAAAGTATCGACAAACTTCTTAGATTTAAAGTGTTAATCGCTTCTTGCTACCCAGTTTGGATCCTGCTGCGAAAGTCGGCAGTAAATTATTCCGTTCTCCTTTAATCGTCATTTGAGATAATTTATCGTACACTCTATAGTTCTCTTTAACGAAACGCAGCCCAAAAACAAGGCGAGACTTTCGGCATCTAAGGTATGTATGACTATTAAATCTCCATAGGAGCTGCATAGAAGTCTTCCACGCACATTTCTCTTCGGTATTAGGCGTTGTGATCTTAGATATTAATAAACTTCAAAGGTGCTACAGATATTTGTTATGCTACAGAATTAGACTATATCAAGATATTAAACTAGAATTTGAAATGTTGTGCAACATATAAATGGATTTGCTGAGTTGGCCATTAGCAAAAATAATAGGCGAAAAATGAATCAAAATACTTTATATTCTTCTTAATATGACTAATCTAAATCTATAAACAAAGGATTTTTCATACACGTACTAGGATTTACTCTAAGCCCAAATTTATGTGTTTTTCCACATAGCACAATAGCAGACTGGAACAGCTTACCTGCGGCAGTCCTCTTAAAATCAATACATTTAAGGAAAGGTTGAGAAGTTTAGACTGAAAATGTAATTGGAGGTGCAGTGTAATTATTTAAGTTGTGTCATGTAATTAATTGAGTTGATATATAATTAATTAAGTTGATATGTAATTAATTAAGATGATATGTAATTTAGTTGATATGTAAATAAATTAAGGTGATATGTAATTAATTAAGATGATATGTAATTAAGTTGGTATGTAATTAATTAAGGTGATATGTAATTACTTAAATTGGTAATAGTTGGGCGAAATAGAAGTACTTATAAGTTAGATTTACTTTTGCTTATCGTAGGCGTTATTATAGAATAGTTTTTATTTATTGTCCTAGGTTTATTGCATCTACTGTTTATAGACTTATGTTTATTTTATTTTATTTCATTTACGTTTATTTTAATTTATTTCATGTAATTGTAATTATTGTATATTATATATCACTGTCACCGAGTGTATACCCAATTGTAGTGTTAATACATACATACATAGCAACGTCACACATTGAATGCCCAGTAGGTGAGCTCACCAAATTAATTCATACTAAATAACCTAACTGTTGATACAGCGTCGTTAAGTAGCCTATTAAATAAAGATTTATAATCATTGGAGGATTTCATCTGACATCCACATCGGCCCAAGAGTTAATCTGTTAATGATTGAAGAACAAAATGTAAGGTGCAAATCTAGTCTTTCAGGTAAAGCTCCCTGTAAAGCAGATTTGAATAATTTCAAGGGAAAAATTGTTCCGGGGCCGAGTATCGATCCCGGGACCTCTGGTTAAACGTACCAGCGCTCTACCAACTGAGCTACCCGGGAACTCCACCCGACACCGTCTCAACTTTTCCCTTTATATCCACACAACTCGCGTGGACTGACGAAACGCCAGAGACCCACATCGAGTGCACATAATCTCTGTGTGACTTGGTCCCGGGATCGATACCCGGCCCCGGATCAATTTTTCCCTTGAAATTATTCAAATCTGCTTTACAGGGAGCTTTACCTGAAAGACCAGATTTGCATAATATATACGTCACTGTGTACGTTAACAGAAAACCACAATTCCAAGTCACACAGAGATTGTGTGCACTCGATGTGGGTCTCTGGCGTTTCGTCAGCCCACGCGAGTTGTGTGGATATAAAGGGAAAAATTTGAGACGGTGTCGGGTGGAGTTCCCGGGTAGCTCAGTTGGTAGAGCGCTGGTACGTTTAACCAGAGGTCCCGGGATC
Organism: Periplaneta americana; assembly: GCF_040183065.1. Taxonomy (NCBI): domain Eukaryota; kingdom Metazoa; phylum Arthropoda; class Insecta; order Blattodea; family Blattidae; genus Periplaneta; species Periplaneta americana. The sequence goes on along the minus strand of NC_091127.1, from coordinate 41,113,541 downwards.
GATACCCGGCCCCGGAACAATTTTTTCCCTTGAAATTATTCAAAATGTATGGTGACCAGATTCACATCGATAGAAAAGAGGACACAAAGCTTCAAAAAGGAGGATATTGTTCGACAAAAGAGGACAGAAAATACGTACTTAGATTTAGGCTTAGACCTATATTATACTATAAATTACGTCAATATCTATTTTATTACAAAATATTTAAAGTACAGATTTAGGCTTATATCATACTTAAAAGTATGTTACTATTACAAAAATATTGTGATAAAAATAATAATACTTTTACAGTTAGCTACATATGAAAGTCTTTTGTTCCTAGCACCCTCACAACTCAAGCTTCATGACTGTACATACTAGACTATGCTGTAATTATTAAAGAGGACAGAAAATATCTACCGTCAACGGGGGTAACATTGGCACATTAAGGATAACTTTGGCCCAACAGAAATTACATATTTGAATTGTTATATCTCTCACAAAATACTGACAGGAGCTGCCATCTACACAGTATAGTTGAGGCTACTAAGATATATCACATTTTGTGGAGATATAACAATTAAAATATATAATATATTCTTTGTTGGGCCAAAGTTACTCTTAATGGGCCAATGTTACCCCCGTTGACGGTACAGTATTTATATTTAGGCTGAGGCCTATATAATACTTAAAATTATGTCAATATCTATTTTATTACAATATGCTTATGATAAAACTTAATAATATAAAATGATTTTACATTTATACGTTGGAACCAGCGTTTTTGGCGTGTGTCTTAGATATATAGTGCCCAGTTTGTGAGCATGTTGCTAGTGCATCTGAGAATTGTACCATTCCCTATACACGTCACATCAGCCGTTTTCCAAATACATTTGTCAGACTGACTGCGGAAAATGTAAAACACTAGCACTTAACGTTCCCATTACCTATTTCACACCCCAAAAACGGTGACGCGAACTATAACTACATATCAAAGCCAAGGTAACTATAGTTATTATCAAAATACATAAAAAGACAGCACAAATTGCGAATTTAATATTACTTTGTATCCAAAGAGAGTCACGATCGTTGGAAAAGAGTATATTCTGTCGATGCTGCTGCCACCTACGGAAAAATTACTTGAAAAGGCGTCAAATCAGATAATTTCAAAATATCAGACATACAAGTTACGGAAAGAGGACATTTCTTGACGTTTTAAAAATCCGCCCGGATCCCGGACAAAGTCTTAAAAACGAAGACATGTCCGAACAAAAGAGGCCGTCTGGTCACCCTAACAAAATGACATGCAAACCATTTTATTAATTCATTTTTGAATATATTTGTGTTTTTATTTTTATGTAAACCATATTTCTAACGAAGTCCAAGGGATTTCAAAACTATCCTGACATTTAACAATCTATACTTCCTTTATTTTATCACATCTTAACTATTTTGTATCCCATAACGACAGACGAATAATGGAAAAAGAGATTAAAGAAATTTAATTCCGATATTCGTGGTTGAAATTGCAGCAATATGCGTGTGTGGTTCTTTTTTTACATATTCTAAATTTTATTCACAGTATAACCGGTTTTTGCTACAACTTCAGACGGATAAAAGATTAAGATTTGGAACCTGGGCCACAACCGAGATAGTTTGTTTTAAATACATCTTAGATTACATAATGATGCTGTATCAACTTACAGATGTGCTCTAGTATCACGTTTATAGGCCTGAGTAGTAAAAAATCACGGAGAGAAAGTTTTAAGTGTAGATCTATACATGTTAAGGAACTTCTTTCTACGAGGGTCACTTATTAAGTCATGGCAACTTTTTTTGCACGAAATTGTTTTGTTATACAAACACTTCACAATAATACATATGAAAATACGCAATATGCTTTACCAATAATGTCTCTTACAATGATTACTCAGGGAGTATTGTAGACAATGGAGAAGAGTAAAAATTAATAAAAATCTATCGTAATAATGTCGAGCACAATAATCTGCATGCACATTAACGCATTAAGAATCTTCGAAGTAATCCAAAGGTAATCAACCGTTCACTGCCAACGATAGGAAGGCGACGAATACCATCAGTTGCTCCATTGTACAGTCTGGTAATCTCGCGTCGCACTGCTTTAGCGATGTCTTCTTGTGTAGGGTCGCATCTCCCGCGCAATGGAACTTTCAATTTCGATATCAAATCGAAATACCATGGTGACAGATCGGGCGAGTAGGAGGGATGGTCTAGTACTTCCCATCTCTAGCGCTGTAAACGGGTCTTAATGTCTGCTGTATAGAATGTTGCATTATCGTGAAGGATGACTGCATTGTTCAACAACTCGGGACGTTTCTGTATGGGAGACCACGATGTTCAACACTTTCTACGACCGCGAAGCATAACTATTTTTATGTATATATTTGTTGTTCTAGCCGACATCCATACTTGACGACGGTTGAAAACCAACTGACTTTCGCGCATCCCTGTCTCTTTCGTCTTGAATATCTACACCATCTAGCGGCATCAATAGGCTAAGTACCATACGTCTCAATGTCATTGTTGCATATCGAAAAATGTGGATCGTGGTCTGGAATTCCGCGGAAAAAAATAGTTGCCATGACTTAGTAAGTACCCTAGTATCTTTTTGGGAATACGAAGGTGGCTAAGAAATAAAATTCACCATTTCAAACATTTTAACACAATACTTAACAATATACGAGTCTAATCAAAAGAAAGTTACACTCTGAAATAATATTATTTTCCTGAACATTGAAGTATGCAGGAAACAAAAACTGCATTCTATTCCTTAAGTAACAGAGCTCTTCTCATTCAGTTAAAACATTACTTTTGCCTACAATGCTGTTCTTTTAACGTACAACAATCTTCCATCTATACGTTAAAATAAACGTAAAGTCAACCACCATGACGTGCAAAATCGGTCCAGAAGGCGGCGAGAAGTTAAGGCTCTCATCTTTACAGACAATCGGCATTTAATGGCAGTAGGGATGTCAGTCCTGCCTTTATTTCAAGGAAATGTCCCTGGTACTCATTTCTGTTCGAGGCTGAGTAGATCCCAGGACCATAGTCCGGCTGGAAGGATTAGATCAATTGAAAAATCCATAACCCCATCGGGGATCGAACGCACAACCTTCTGGCTTATACTGTTACAACTTAATCGTGAAGCTACCTCGTACCGCTCTTCTATATGGTGGACAGAATATTTCAGTATATGAAGGATTCGGGAGGAAGAGATGATAAATTCTGCAAAAGTAGGCCTAGTTAGGCCTACTACTACTTACTGGCTTTTAAGGAATCCGTAGGTTCACTGACGCCCTCATATAAGCCTGCCATTGGTCCCTATCCTGAGCAAGATTAATCCAGTCACTATCATCATATCCCGCCTCCCTCCGGCCTCCCAACTAACACTCTATATGCATTTCTGGATACGCTCATACGTACTACAAGCCCTGCCCATCTCAAACGTCTGGATTTAATGTTCCTAATTATGTCAGGTGAAGAATACAATGCGTGCAGTTCTGTGTTGTGTAACTTTCTCCATTCTCCTGTAACTTCATCCCTCTTAGCCCCAAATATTTTCCCAAGAACCTTATTCTCAAACACCCTTAATCTCTGTTCCTCTCTCAAAGCGAGAGTCCAAGTTTCACAAACCATACAGAAAAACCGGTAATATAACTGTTTTATAAATTCTAACTTTCAGATTATTTGACAACAGACTGGATGATAAGAGCTTCGCAACAGGCATTTCCCATATTTTATTGTGTGTTTAATTCCCCCCCCCCCGAGTATCGTTTATATTTGTTACTGTTGCTCCCACGTATTTGAATTTTTCCACCTCTTCAAAGGATAAATTTCCAATTTTCATACGAAAGTAGGCCTGTCTCGTGGCCACAATATTGTACGAAATGGAAATATAAAAATTGGAAATTTATCCTCCGAAGAGACGGGAAAATTCAGATATCTTGGAGCAACAGTAACAAATATAAATGACGCTCGAGAGGAAATTAAATGCAGAATAAATATGAGAAATGCCTATTATTATTCGGCTGAGAAGCTTTTGTCATCTAATCTGCTGTCAAAAATCTGAAAGTTAGAATTTATAAAACAGTTATATTACAGGTTATTCTGTATGGTTGTGAAACTTGGACTCTCAGTTCAAGAGAGGAACAGAGGTTAAGAGAGTTCGAGAATAAGATGCTTAGAAAAATATTTGTGGCTAAGAGGGATGAAGTTACAGGAGAATGGAGAAAGTTATACAACGCAGAACTGCATGCATTGTATTCTTCACCTGACATAATTAGGAACATTAAATCCAGACGTTTGAGATGGGCAGGGCATGTAGAGTTTGCAGTGAAAGATCTGCCCTTTGGCAGAAAACTACGAATAAAAAATAAATGAATGATATTTTTATGGCAGTTTGCACGCAAAGAGTAAACTCAAGTAAAAAATACTCTGACTCTTCATTCGGTTTACTAATAATTTTCAAATAGCTTTTTCATCCAAATGTTCCTGTTTTCTTCTTCGCAATTTGACTGTATCTCCTCCCCATCTTCTCTCCATTCGTTATGTCCTAATTTTTCTATTTGTCTTCCCATTCTGAGGAACTTATAGTAAAAGCAAATAATGCGGATGAAGTTTCCCTTGCTGTTACCATAAATTCTCACCTCGTTCTTTTTTCCTGCTTCATGCTTTATCTCCCATCGCTCTTTTTCCCTTTGTCTTCCTTTGTTCCTCTCTCATCTCTTATTTTTATTTCTTTTCTTCCTTTATTTTCCTTTTCTTCTTTACATCTTATTCCACTTTCCTTACATTCCTTTTCACACTTTCTTTTTCATATCCTCCATTTCATTCGTTCTACTTTCTTATTTAGCTCTCTCCTTTCCCGTTTCCCTTTTAATCTTTTTCTCCACCAGTTTCTTCGACTTCTTAACTCTTTCCAACCTTTCTTCCTTTCTCTCTTCCCCAATTTCTTTCCTTCCTTTTTCATTCTTCCTCATTCTTTCCTTATTATTATGTTTCCACTTTCCTCTTGGTTTCTTTTTCATTCTCTCTTCTCTGCCTCAACATTCTCCTTTTCTCTTACTCGTTCTTTATAACCCGCTTTTGTACTTTTCTTCCCTTTCTTCACTCCATGTTCATTTTTCTTCTTTTTCTCTTTCTTTGTGTTGTCCTAGCTTCATTCTTTTTACGTTTCGTTCTTCTCCTAGTTCAATATTCTGTTCCGCATTTTTCATTGTCCTTTTTTTTCTTTTCTTTTTCTAAATTCATTTTCACCTTAATCTTTTCCTTTTCTCTTCTTTTTATCATCAATTTTCTTTCGTGTCCTTTCTCTTCTCATTTTCTCTCCTCCTTCCTTCTTCTTCCTCCTCATTTCTTGTTTTCTGAATTTCTTACTTCTTATCTTAGCCTACTTTTCTTTTCATTCTCTAGTTATTTTTTATATTCTATTACATTTTTTCATTTAATAGGCTGCTGAAGCTGATTAAGAAGAGAAAAAGGAATTTGTTGGATCACTTGGCTAAAAATAAACTGCCTACTGTAGGATGTACTGGAAGGAATGATGAACGGGAGAAAAGTTCAGGGCAGAAGAAGATACCAGATGATAAACGACATTAATATATGGATCATATGCGGAGACTAGAAAGAAGACGGAAAATAGAGAAGATTGGAGAATACTGAGTTTGCAGTGAAAGACCTGTTCGTCGGCCTCGGTAGCGTATTTGGTATAGCGCTGGCCTTCTATGTTCGAAGTTGCGGGTTCGATCCCGGCCGAGGTCGATGCCATTTAAGTGTGTTTAAATGGGACAGACTCTTGTCAGTAGATTCACTGGTATGTAAAAGAACTGCGGGACAAAATTCCGACACACGGCGACGCTTATATAACCTCTGCACTTGAGAGTGTTGTTAAATAAACCATAATTTAAATTCAATTTTAATTTAATACCTGTTCTTGAGCAGAAAACTATGAATGAATGAGTGTGCCTATTTAAAGTTCATACCATTTTCTTACGTTCTTGATAGATGTAAGATTTACAGTATGCATCACATCAAAAGTTCACGTTTTTGGTTTTATATGAATACTAGTGGCTTGTGCAGCAAATGCTGCAAACTAAGTTCATTAGACGTTCAAATAAACATTTTTCAGATTTATTTTCAATGAAGAATACCAGACATTCGGAAAGTTATTTGCTTCCATAATAATGAAAGATACTCTCTCTCGAGCCAATACTGAAGAGAACTACGCATATAAATATCTACACCACACCATCATTAAATATATGAAAAAGACCCAACCCCACTCGATTAATAATTATAAAAATATTTGAGTTTTAATAATATCATTATCTTACGTAAGTTTTATAGCTTTCAGTAATATATACTATATGTACTATATAGCCGCCACTCAGTAAAATATAAAAATCAAGATCTAATTTAAATTATTCTCTACATCTACTTATATAACCCCAAAACGTTTCACTTTCATATCATTAATATATCATTAATATGTATAATTAATGAAAAATAGCCACATCATGGCATTAACTACAATAATATTTCAATTCTAATGGTAATAATGTCATCAAACCACTTCAAGTTTTGTAGTTTTTATTATCCACTACACAGCTGTACCCAGAAAATTACACACCACAGAATCGAACCTGTAAATTATTTTTAGCAAGTTAAGTTTTTAATAACCAATTTAATTTGAGCTCTAAATATGTCAGCATTCTTGCAGATCATAGCCTTCGTGTAATATTGTTTACTGTAGTGTGTGTTTTGTTTTATTCTGAAATGCAAAACTGACGACAGATGGATTTTGGAAAATAGAAAAATTATGTTGAAAAATTGACATTTCACTGAAAACTACTATTTTTCTGAAAAACTTTGAATTCCAAGCTTCAAAATGAGAGGTCATTTATTAAAATCCGTTCAGCCTTTTTCCAGTAATTTCCATTACCAGTTCAAATTGCATATATATATATATATATATATATATATATATATATATATAGATGGCACTGTGTAATGGTTGTAATGGTTGCCCGTTTCTACCGAGCCCCTACCACGCTGTAGCGGAGAAGTGAGAAATATGTTCCCAAATTGAAGCAGCAGAAAGCCGCCATTTGTTAGGTAGAAAACCGCTATTTGAATACGTGTTGTATTGCGTATCCGAAAGCTAAATGTTTTTGTTTAAAGGGACAATACTTCCTTTGGGATACCTTTAATACCGTGTCTCTACTGTCAGCAGAGTTGCTAGGTTTTCTGCGAGGAAGTCGGGATATCAGAAGCTAACCTAAGACATTAGACTTACCAACAATTTAGCCCATCATAAGATTTATAGCAGTTTTTTTGCACAGTTTCACGTGCTTTTTAATGTAATAGGCCTATTCGCCTCCGTGAGAAACACTAAAATACGAAGGACACACAATACAGTGAACACTACAATAATGTTTTCTTTTACTAACCGCCAATAGCCTATGTTTTAACAATTTGCTAATAAATTAATTTTGGAACCGGTACTGCAACAGTTTCACTATCTGACGATGAATCCATGTTTAAACATAGTTCACTAAACTATAAAACGCAGTAATTGTATGTATCTGCTATTAGTGTAAAGTACGATATCAAAACACTATCTTTCCTGCCAGTCAACGCACTTCAAATACACAATGTTTACTAATTGCGAGAAAAGCAACTAGGGACCGGAACGGAATAATCAACAATGCGGTAGAACTAGAAGAAATATTATTTTGCGAGTTTAGTTGCCTTACGGCAATCAGCTGGGCTACCTCATAGACTTACTATATCTGCAGGTTATCTCTGTGTTTACAATGTTACCATTTGTCCAGTTTGAATCTTGCGTGCACTACTTTTATCACTTGAATATAGTTAATGAATTAGTTACTATTTGAGTCAATATATAAATAAAAATATCGAATAATAGGAAATACAGACTAATTTGTTTAAATATGTTCAAGGCTAATATGTATAAAATCCGGATTTTTGTCAATCCAGACTCCCTTTAATCTGGACTGAACCAGTAAATTGGGAGAATCCCGCCTAAATTGGGATACCCGACAACCCTGGCTGTCAGACATAGGTACTGTGTTCAGACTTGCATCATTTTCATTGGAACTCTAAATGTGAACATTCATAACCACGGGTAATAAAAGAATTAATATGTCAACTTTTTAATTCAATCTGTAGGTAAACTGCTGTATGAAGTCAAAAAAGTAATAGCACCAGTAGCAGGAATAGTAGTAGTAATAATAGCAGTAACAGCAGCAATAACATAAGAAAATATTTCATTAATCCGTAACTAAGACAGGAATTACTTTCAATCAGTTATATTAAAAAATATATATTTTTATAATTTATGTAGTTTCTGTATGTTTAAGTTTGGTGAATAATTTTGTTATTCATGTATGTACTGAAACAACAGCTGTTTGAAGAAAATGAATGATATAGAGTGAGTGAAGAACAATAACAGTGTATAATAAAGTAGTTTGAAAGGTAATTAGTAATTACTATCTTTGAACACACTGAATGATTCAATGTTGGGTAGAAATTCTCTCTGCGGATTGCACCTATCCACTTTCGGTTAAGGGAATCTTTACTCAGAAGAAACTTGAAGCATAAAGAGTCACATGGTAAGTACAATAGTTAGTCTTTTGTAACACAATATGAAGAAAAAATCATCGTAGAAATTAAGGATTAACTAACCAGTGAAATATAACATTCCTTCCTTCTTTACCGTTACATCCCTGTGCATTGCTGCAATAAAAAGCAGCACACGAAAGAACCATGCTTATTCAGCTCTACCAAACAAATGGCCGCTCGTCGACTGTTCAATTTGAGAACATAACACTAGCGCCAGTGAGCGGTCTAGCTGTTATTTAGTAAGTCTATGGTTTCTACCTGCTTCGATGATATGGTTGCTAGAAGTTGTAGACGTAGAGAAATTGTTTAACAACGGTGTGAATCTTTTGTCATGGATAGTCTATAGCAGTGGCAGGCAGATGCTGCAGTTATGACGTAAGAGCCAGTCAGGCCTCAAGAGCTTGAAAGAGCGAGCAGTTGAGTCGTATTACTGTTAACACGCACCAGCGCAGTGGCGTTAGTGCAGCAGTGATACGACAGTTCTTGGAGATAACTTGATGGAATCACATTCCTGTATTTTGCTAGGGAATAACTCATCTCCGGTCATGATGGCAACATTATTGTCAAATTCCCCGTCATTAAAAGAAAGCATATTGTTCTTTCCAATGGCTAGTGAAATCCTATATCTTAAGCCTTAAGCTTACCATTGATTCACTGACAGTGTGTTCCCTGGCTTCACTTAACAATTTATCTTTCAATTGCTGCACTAGTACTTGCCGATCTTCTCCCCCATATTTGTCATAATCATTTGTGTGGCCTACAGAATAATGGCATTGTATATTGAACTTCTTTACATGCTGAAACAGCTTGCCACAAATCAAACACTTCGCTATTCCTCCATACTCCATAACACAGTTTGTCTCGACAAAGTACTGTATTTAGCATGGGCACGGTAGTGACACAAAGTGATGGTGTGTTTCAAAAATTGAAATGTACTTTGCATACTACTCACCAAGGTAGGGCCTAGATAGTTCAATCTGTATATTGTGTAGAAAAATGTCTGTTAAAAACACTTGAACTGTTTTCAAGTTTCCGAGTGGACAAAGTGTTGTAGTACTGCTTAAATTATGTATTTCTATATTTGTATATTTATAGCAGTCTCGGAGCCTCATTTATATAATGCGAACGCTTCTGCAGGTGGCTGTATTATGTTTTTATAAGTATATTAAATTTGATTACAAAGCGAAATATTTTGTTACATTGATTTATCAGGATTGTACAGTTTTGTTTTCGTACAAATGTATTGTAATGTGCTGCTCCCATACTATCTCAGACGAATGGATCGCGCTCTGTCATTGCATAGGCGCCGTACCACCACTGTTCAGTTGAACCTTCTCTCCACGCTGTGCTCAGTATGCAGATTTTTCCGAGCAAAGAGCATGGCGGCTCCGTGGTATGACGTCACAGAGCACGGAACATGCCGGTCACTGGTCTATAGCAGCCGTCGGCAGAAATGTCATCGCGATGCCTGTTACTAGGTTACGTTGTAGGGGCAGGCAAGGAATACACAACTCCCCTCCCAACCAGTAGCTACCAGTGACGTAACATACTGTATAGCTAGTTAACCATGGCTCTGTCCAAAGGTAGGAAACGTGGATTTAGAGAAGAATGGGAGGAGACGTATGTTTTGTGCCTATGGAAACAATTAGTATATGTTTATTGTGCTCGAAAGTTTTAAAGGGCATTTATCAACACAATATTAAACGTCATAATAATGTAGCCTATGCCATAAAGAGCATCAGAAGATCACAGGTATTTATGAACATTTTAAATCCAAATTACAGTACGAAGTGCAATAGCAAAACGTAGTAGATATGTACTCTATGGGTTATCATTCAGTACAATGATAGATATCTGGAAATAAAGTATGAGGGAGAAACAGTTCCATCATTTCCCATGCTTACAATCTCTTTCTGATATTTCTGAATCAGATTTAAATAATTATGCTCATCTAAATCTAAAAACAGAATTTCAACAACGGAGATTCGGTAATTTTAAAAATATTGCAAACGATTTCTTATCATACACCAGGGCTGGGCACATTACGTGATTCTGAGAAATGAGTGCTGTGTGCTTTAAAGAGCGGGTCTTGCGAGCTCTGTGACGTAGGCATACTGTACGTCATTCAGTGTCGGTGCAGTGGTGACTTTGCAGTATGACGGTGAACTTTGAAGACGGAGCTTCCGCTCATACACTAAAGCGTCCCGCTATTCCCAATGCGTTTAATGTATCATGGGAGGATGAGTTCTTTTTGGTAGAGAGCAGTGGATTAGCAAAGTGTTTAATTTGGCATAAAACACTCCAACTGATTAAGAAGTTCAATATCCAACGACATTATTCTTTACAACATGCTACTGAATATGACAAATATGTTGGTAATGAACGCCATAAATTAATACAACTTAGAGAAAATGTTTCTCATGTACATTATATTAGAGTACCTATTTGATATTTACATTGCATTATAAGTTATTATACATTTAGTAATATATAATTTTAAATTGTGCAAGTATTATGATATATCATAGTATAGTATATTACAGTTCAAGATATATCATATATCATATTATGTATATCATGAACTGTAATATACTATACTATGATATATCATAATATTTGTATAATTTAAAATTATATACTCGTATTACTAAATGCACTATAATAACTTATAATGCAATACAAATATCGAATAGATACTCTAATATAATGTACCTGAGAAACATTTTCTCCAAGTTGTATTAATTTATGGTCATATCATATCATATTATATTATATATTAATAGGATGACAATAATGCACTTAGTGAATCGGCTATGAGAATTAGCTACAAAATTTGCCAAGAAATTGCAAAAGAATTAAAAACATTCAACGAAGGTGAATTCATCAAGCGATGTTTAATTATATTGGCAGATGAGTAGTGGAAGCCATACGCCTGTCTCGTAGAACCGTGGTCAGGAGATTGCAGTATGTGCGTATGGGTTATGTAAATAAACCTAATGATTTGTGTGTATGCATAGAGCGAAGTTTGTTTCATTAAATTAATAAGAGTGTTATAAAGTCTGTACTGTTCAATGGATTGATGTAATATCCTTATAAACTGTTATGTACTGACAGACTGAAGGACTAGAACAACCGTGGCTCTTGTTATATTAATGCAGAGAAGGTAGCTGTAATGCGAGTCCGCCACTGCGTGAGCGTTCTGCTCTGGCTTGGAATTGAAGTGCCTTGCGGAGCGAGAGGAGCTCTGGCCGGCTAAATGGAGCCGCTCTCATGCCCGGCCCTGTCATACACAAACAAGGTAAAGCCAGAAATACAGCAAGTATTAACTGATTTACAGAGTGATAGGTCTACATATTTACAAACACGGTTCAAAGACGTGTGGTTTAAATTTCTTTAAAATTCTGTCTACGGAAAAGTTAGCTTCTCTTAGGTTATTTGCCCCAATATAGTGGCTATGTTTGATCCACTTATAGTTGCGAACTTTTTTTCTTCAAAATTGAAACTTGCAAAATCAAAACAAAGATCGCGGCAGAAAGATGAAAATTTATTCGCTATCTTGAGATTGGCTACTTGTGGCATAAACTTAGAATTCTGTGGCACCTTGAAAGTTACGGTACAGTAAATATGAAGTTTGTGATGGCTGCACGCCCTGATGTCTGAGCGGACCCTCAACCCTACCCACAACCATGCGACGTCATGTGTATTGCTGGTTGCATTGCCTGATGTCATCATGAGTACAATTCTGCCGATAGCCTAGAAGGATTCGAACCTTGTTCTTCGACGTGGGCAGCTCTAGATGAAGAGGCTAACGGTGTGTCCTAACTGACAATAAAGAAACTTGAAGTCCTGCAGAGGGTCTATAGCTGGTCTTCAAGTAGTGGATCGCTAGTTCTGTAACACGAAACCCCAATTTCACCACATCCAGCCTGTACACAACAGCAAACCTCCAGAGGTACTTGCTGGGATCTTGAGTTGATTTATACCAAATTGGCTCCTTCTTCATCTCCCCCTACATTGGCTAGCAGCTCTGCCTGACGGCTGTTTAGGGAATCACATGTAATAGTGGAGGTGTGGGCCCCAGATTGGGCCTCTCTGCGGGGGTACGCACGCTTATACCAGCTCGAGGGGGTATCGTTCTAACAAACACATCCATTCACTTATAATAATTTATCCATACTTTCAAGACAGCATAAAAATTACAGGACACATTATAACAATTTAACCCGTGAAATGTGGACTTCAAATTATTGGAAAAATATACACACACACACGCACGCGCATTACTGCGAGGCTGCTACGAAACAGGAACTACTCGCTCGTATAAAAGCTACGCATGTCAAAGATCTTGTTTGAGATGAATATTTTAAGAGCGCGGTAGCGTGTGTATTTCATATTCAAAAGATCATTGGTTTCATATCATGATGAAAGATGACATAGCTCATGGCTTGTCAATTATCTCACATCTCTTTTCTAAAATGATCTCGGTTCGAGGCCTAGCAGATCTTGGTCAGTTTGGGTCGTATTCATAGACATTCTTAGAGCGGTCTTCCGGTGGATGATCAGCGAACTAACGTTTTTCGTATTCATAAACCAGTGTTAGCGATAAGATATGATATGATATGAATCCTGTACAAGTAACCAGTCGATAGCCGGGACTAGTTTAGCATGCTCATAACGCGGGCTAGCGAAATGTCTACGCATAGCACCCTTTGTGTTTTAAATTAAGATTGCCAGGTAGGTTTTATCAACGCACTTACAAGCAAACATTCTCATGTGGTGGGCAGATAAAAAAGTTATTTTTTTCTTCCATTTTGTTAATAATGTCAAAATAAGTACTTACACAAATTTTTGCCACTCGAGCGCTATTATGAAACCCTTAAAAAAAAAAAAATATATATATATATATATAGTTTCCTTGGGGCCGTTTACAGAAAAAAAACAATTTCATGGAAATATTTATTGGAACAGATACAGCAATTGTTGTGGTATTTTCAAAATATTCACCACCGTAATTGAGATGTTTGTCATATTTTATTTTTTTTATTTTATTGGATTATTTTACGACGCTGTATCAACATCTAGGTTATTTAGCGTCTGAATAATATGAAGGTGATAATGCCAGTGAAATGAAGCCGGGGTCCAACACCGAAAGTTACTCAGCATTTGCTCATATTGGGTTGAGGGAAAACCCCGGAAAAAAACTCAACCAAATAACTTGCCCCGACCGGGAATCGAACCCGGGCCACCTGGTTTCGCGGCTAGACACGCTAACCGTTACTCCACAGGTGTGGACGGAGTGCAGATAAAAAAGCTTTTTTTCTTTCACTTTGTTAATAATGTCACAAATTTTGGCCACTCGAGCGCTATTAAAAAACCCTAAAAAATAGTTTCCCTAGGGCCGTTTACAGAAAGAAAACAATTTCATGGAAATATTTATTGGAACAGATACAGCAATTGTTGAGATATTTTCAAAATATTCACCACCGGAACTGAGACATTTGTCACATCGTGGGATCAACTTTTGTATCCATGTTTCGCAGAAGTCTGGGAACCAGTGTGTCACAGTCCTCTGCATATCTTTGTTCATCTCATGATATAACAAAATGTCTCAATTCCGGTGGGAAATATGTTGAAAAATAGCTCAACAGTTGCTATATCTGTTCCAAATATTTCCATGAAATTGTGTTTTTTCTGTAAACGGCCCCAGGGAAACTTATTTTTACGGCCTCGTAATTGCGTTCGAGTGGCCAAAATTTGTGTAAGCACTTCTTTTTTACATTATTAACATGATGAAAGAAAAAAAAACATTTTTTTTCTGCTCCCATGAGAATGTTAGCTTGTTATTTTTTCCATTGGCAACCATTAATATTAAAATGGATCTGAGGGAGGTGGGATATGATGATAAAGACTGGATTAATCTTGCTCAGGATAGGGACCAATGGCGGGCTTATGTGAGGGCGGCAATGAACCTCCGGGTCCCTTAAAAGCCAGTAAGTAACCATTGCGCTGATGTAGATTAAATAAATATAACTGTTTCAGTAAAAATTTATGGAATATTAATGTGAAATTAAAAATGAATATTTATTTACATTGATGTATATTTGATCTTGTTAAAAATGTCCGGTGGGATATCAGGTCCCGTTTTGAAGGTCCTTTGCAAAATGTACATATCAGAAAGTCCGCCCGTTCAAAATGTCCAAACCCGAAATGCCCTCTCATCGAAAATGTCAAAACCTGAACACGAAATGATCTCTGTCTCTTACTTTTTTTTTGTTACCAGTAACTATCTATTAATATTAGATTCAATACTGAGTAGAACTTATATATAGCTCACATATTGAATAAATTACATTCGGAAACTGTGATAACGAAATTGACTTGGGCGCATTTGTTTGTTTTTAATATCGATAGGACTTGTTGTGTTTGTATGCGTTCAAGTTCGGGTTTCATGAGAACAGAATTATTGATACGTAGGTATGCATTTCCATGTAAGTATGCTGTATTGCTTTTATATTAGGGGAGAGTTGGTTAGTATCGGACATCGGGTAATATCGGACAGTGAGTTTCTTTCATCTACCACATGATGATAGTACCTGAATGACACAGTTACGTTTCTGTGATGTCGCATACAGAAACGTAACCATGTCATTCAGGTATTACCATATGGTGATAGATGAAAGAAACGCACTGTCCGATATTACCCGATGTCCGATACTACCCAGCTCTCCCCTACGTCATTCATCGTAATCCTAATTAGGGAATTAGATGCTTGTAGGTCTATAGACTATGTATCTGTAGCCGAGATTTAACTATAGTCGCGACGCTGTTATTCCCGGCGTGACTCCTCCTCTTTGCTTACGTCTTAGGAAGTGAAGGCTCTATAAAGTCTAGGTAGGTAGTATCGTTCGCCATTTTTGTTCTTTTGTTGCAGAGCTACCATACGAGGAATCTATTTGCCATGCCGTTAAACATTATCACGTCGTAGCTTCTATGATACTAAATCAAACGCACTGTAATTCAGCAAATAGCTGAGCGGCTTTCTGCGAACTCCATCGAAAGAGC
Source organism: Periplaneta americana (assembly GCF_040183065.1). NCBI lineage: Eukaryota > Metazoa > Arthropoda > Insecta > Blattodea > Blattidae > Periplaneta > Periplaneta americana. Next base: position 41,097,818 of record NC_091127.1, on the reverse strand, counting down.
CAAAATGGCGGGCGATTATATTAAGTATTTATCGAGCCTTAGGAAATGCATAACTCGTCATCAGCGAATCACAAGAGAGACACGTTTAAATGTAGCCGACCTGCAATGTGATTGGTGCCGGAAATAAGAGCGACGGGACTATACAATAAAATGCTTCGGCGTTGTGCCTCCAAAATTCGCTATGTGTACAGTATACTATAAATCTATACTATACTATAAATCAAATAGCACTTTTTCATCTGAACTAATGTCAAATATTAAGAATGAAAAAGTGTTTTAGAATTTTGAAAGAATTGAAATTTCTTGCTCTTTATTTTCTAGAAACTTTCAGTGTTAAAAAAAATGATATCAAATAAAATGCCACGTTTAAGTAAATAAACAAAACAAATGGCAGGCATTAAAAAAAAACAAAGAAACAAACTGACAATTATGTAAGTGAAATAATGTTATTGCATTTTTATGAACGTGACTATATTTTCTACAAAAATTACAAGAGAATAGTAGGCCTATTGCACGCAAGCAAACTACACGCTCTATCCATAATTTTAGATATTTTACAGTATGTAGACTAAACGTCAGATCAGGAATGGCATTTATTCCAAGCAAGACAAAACGAGAGAGGTCTGTAGTATCAAGTTACAACAATTAAAGAGAGCTATTCTGACGTGAGATCTCTGGTATTTTCATGTTTTCAAGGAGTCGAGGTTACGACACGGCAGGAACTGCTCTACTGCATGTGGGTTCCTGAGATACGATGACTTATTCTGGTTGTACCAACCAACTCGGCGAATCCCACATCCCTCATATAATGTGTAAAGACTATGCGAGTGTAAAATTTATTTCGTAATTTTATACTATAACATTATTTATTATTGTTAAAACATTATGGTCCTAAACGCATCAAGACACGTCTATGAGAATATTATTATAATAGGGTTATCATAGTGTGAAGTCGTAACGCGTGTCGTAGGAAGAGAAATTCGTGAAATTGTCAGTAGTAGAGATGAAGACATAGGCTACATAACTATTCAAAAGTCAATACATAACTTAAGATCATTACACACTAATTAAACATAGTTTAAATTAATATCACATCAAATAATTTGAACAATCTGGATAAACTATCATGCTTTTTCATAGTGCATTAATTAGGAAGTTCGAAAAAACTGTTCTTCGAAAATAAGTATCGTGATGCAAAATTCCAATTCTTTTATGAGTTAATTTGTGTTTGTTACAAGTAAGGTTTACATGAAAATAGAGTTTTAGAGATATAGAAAGTACAGTGTTATTAGTTATCACTTATTATAAAGTACTGTAACTAACACAGTTTAAATTAATATAACTGCCAAACAAATTCAACATTCAAGAAGAACTGAGCAGTTGTGGGATGTACTGAGGATGAAATTTAATCTGTCAGTGTGGATTATTTGTAGTGCATATTTGACAGTCGTAAATATTGATTTTTCAATATTTTTAATAAAAATTTACTATACCAGCGGTGACCAAAGCGGGTGTCATGATTACATCGTGTAATCACAGACATTCAAACGGGTACGAGGAGTTTCCTGTACATTGCTGTTCTTTTCATTCACGTACTCAAGGCAAGCAGTGGCAGTATAATGTCGCTCTACAAACTCTGTCTCTACAAGCAGTAAGAGGTGATTTCATAAAGAATGAGAAGAACTTTTTTTCTGTCGGACAAAATGTAATATGTTTACTTTGCTCAACGGTTCAACTAGAAGTATATAGAAACATTAATTGCCACGCTGAATAGCCTAATGTATTATTATTATTATTATTATTATTATTATTATTATTATTATTTATTATTATTATTACTATTATTATTACTATTTTTATTATTATCACTATTATTATTATTTTTATTATTATCATTATCATTATTATTATTTTTTATTATTATCATTATCATTATTATTATTATTATTATTTTTATTATTACTACTACCGACCACTAAGTATGTGTTTCTATAATTCTCCTGTACGTTCATGAATATTGATATTTTTAGATCTTCTCCCTGGAAGGATAAAATTATTAGCCTGGGTTTTATCTCAATTTTATCCTTAATCTTTAGATGAGGGTAACTATTTATTAGTTACTCATTTAATAATAATATTGTAGAAAAACTTATTCAATATTATGTGCCAACGAACTGTTAAACGCCAGGAATTGACATGTCTTAAATCATAGCCAGGAAGAGAAAGATGAGATAAATAAATGTAAGGAAGTCACCTTCCTAATGGGGTTTGAAAAATCTCGTGCTCTAAAGCCTTTTAATAAAACAGAATTTCTCAAAAGGGTAATGATTAAAAGAGCTTAAATATCTTGTCCATAAGAAGTTTTTAATTTTTAAAAACTACGAATTTCTCGACCAAGTATCGAGAGAAGAATTTAGAAAATTCCTGATTATATACAAGAGGAAGATTAAAAAAAGAAGCAAGAAAAATCGTATATTATTCACTGACTCTTGATGACAGCAGTGACATTACTGATACAGCAAAGCTTTAGATTTTTATCCGCGGGATTGATCAAGATGTTAGTACAGGAACCACCACTGGTTGTAATTTTCATGCCAAGTACCTTTCCTCCGTCTCCTTACTTCATAGGCTGTCTGTCGCATGTACTGTAATCACTGCAGTTCGAGTTTTGGTCACCGCTGGTCTATACATACTATGGTTTATACGTAGACTATAGGTGTAATTTACGTCATCTGACAAGGGAGAAATATCAACATGTACCGGAATTGTACAAACGCATCAGAATTCGTTCAGTCAGCATTTGGGGGCGAGTACGAGAGCTGCAGAATCGAGTAAAAACAACAATCGAAGAAAAATAGAACGGATCTAGGGAGCAGTGATTTAACTATAAAATGGTGGGTGGTCTTTATGCATACAGCTAAGAAACACAGTGAAAAGTCAAATTGCATTGTAAAATGATAGATGATAAAGAATATCTCCTTATAACGGTTATGTTTTTATGCATAGACCTACAGCTAGAAACCAGAGTGGAAACTTCATTCCATTACAAAATTATGGGTGGTAAGAAATATCTAATTACTACGCTTATGTTTTTATGCATACAGCTAGAAACCACGAGTGAAAACATTATAAAATGGTTGGTGGTAAGGAATATCTCGTTATAATGCTAATGTTTTTATGCATATAGCTGGAAAACCCGAGTTAAATTTTTATTCCATTATAAAAAGGTGAACGGAAAGGAATATCTCGCTATGGACTCATGTTTTTATGTATAGGCATACAGCTAGAAAACCAGAGTGAATACTTCATTCCATTATAAATTTATGGGTGGTAAGGAATAATTATTTCGTTATAAGTAAGCCTGACATAAACAGCCTATATCATGAAAATAGGGGACACAATGAATATCGAAGTAATTTGTAATAAATTGAAGTTATAAGTTACTGAAAAATTTATTAAGTAAGATTGAAACAAGGGAGTTAACAAAAGAAAACAAATATTAAAGCTTATATGCTAATGTAAGGCTTATGGAATAAAATTTTCACTTGAGTTTTCTAGCTGTAAGCATAAAAACATGAGCGTTATAACGAGATATTCCTTACCACCCAACAGTTTGTAATGAAATAAAGTTTCACTCTGGTTTTCTAACTGTGATAGCTACATAAAAAATATTCATTCATTTCACCTATTTTCTTTCATTTATTGTATTACATAGGCCTTGTATTAGCAAATAAGCTTTAAGATTTGGAACAACTCAAGAGTTACAGAATTTTTTGGCGAGATGAGACAATGTATAACAGTATTCTTCATAATAGTTCATTCATTTTGCTGATTTCAAAATCAAACATTTGCAGACATTTATACAAATCAAAACAATATATGCATATTAATTTATGAAGTTAACATCATTTGAGCCGTTGAGAGCAGAAGTGGTGTAAGTCAGAAATGGGTAATGAGGATTAAAGTAAACATTCTGTAAAATACAATGTTAGGAAGCAATTAATATTCAATTTACTTAAACTATTGGTAATCAGTGGATATATGATTGTCTCGTGACGAGAATATTGTACGAAATGGAAATATAAAAATTGGAAATTTATCTTTTGAAGAGGGGGAGAAGTTCAAATATCTTAGAGCAACAGTAACAAATATAAATGATACTCGGGAGGAAATTAAACACGGAATAAATATGGGAAATGCCTCTTATTATTCGGTTGAGAAACTTTTATCGTCCAGTCTGCTGTCAAAAAATCTGTTGTTTATGGTTGTGAAACTTGGACTCTCACTTTGAAAGAGGAACATAGGTTAAGGGTGTTTGAGAACAAGGTTCTTAGGAAAATATTTGGGGCTAAGAGGGATGAAGTTACAGGATAATGGAGAAAGTTACACAACGCAGAACTGCACGCATTGTATTCTTCACCTGACATAATTAGGAACATTAAATCCAGACGTTTGAGATGGGCAGGGCATGTAGCACGTATGGGCGAATCCAGAAATGCATATAGAGTGTTAGTTGGGAGGCCGGAGGGAAAAAGACCTTTAGGGAGGTCGAGACGTAGAAGGGAAGATAAGATTAAAATGGATTTGAGGGAGGTGGGATATGATGATAGAGAATGGATTAATCTTGCTCAAGATAGAGACCAATGGCGGGCTTATGTGAGGGCGGCAATGAACCTCCGGGTTCCTTAAAAGCCAGTAAGTAAGTATTGGTAATCAGAGATAGCACGAATGACATATTAATTGCCACTTTGCACTGTATTTTACAGGACTTTTACTTTAACCCTCATCACCCAGTTTTGACTTATATCACTTCTGCTCTCAATGGCTCATTTAGAGATGATATTGATTTTTACATTATGAAATAAAGTTTGATTAAAATACGGGACTTTTGAGCGTCCCAGCAAAAAAAATATGGGGAGCGGGACACGTTGCTCAAAAAAGGGGACGTATTTTAAGCTTAGTTATAGTTCTTACATTTTTATACATATAACTAGAGAACCGAAGTGAAAACTTACTTTTCATTAGATTTCACAGCTATGTCTACATTCAATATCATCACATTAGTATTTATTAAAAAATAGTTGCTTAATGCTAAGTTCAAACAAGGCGCAGAGACAGGATATTCGTGGTTATTAAAATAAGCCTCGATCTCATAACGTGCAACAGGCTGAGAAAACAGCATCCAATAAATAAGACGTACAACAAAAATATTAATGGCCCAGAGACAATCAAAATGATTCTGGCGACTTAGCACTAGTCATGTTCTCAGATCACTCCAGCTGTGAGAGATAGAATATTAGATCAACACAGATGATTGTAGATACTGAAAAATAATTTCTGTGGTCGAGGATTCCCGCTGCGTTTTCATGGCTCATTGTTGCTGCTTAGTAGGTTTCCCTGCCAGGTGGAAGCACCGTCGCTTGTCAGTCTTCACACCACGGACAGCCATAATAATGATATCGGTTAAGCATTAACTTATTATCAAAACCCACGCTACGTCACAAATCTGTAGGGAAATATTTCCTCCACGCCCTCAGACTGCTGCCTCGACCATTTTATATGTAATTCAGAATCCCATTAAGTACAGGCAGAGTATTGTTATCGTTGAGCACTGTACAGTTTCTTCAGATGAAAGGTGTGTCGCTTAGGAAGGCAAATAAAATTATGGTAGATGTCAACGGTTTGTTGAAGGAAGCAATACGAAGTTAATAATATTGTCATTGCAAAGAGGTATAGAAAGAAACGAATAAAGAAAGAAAGAAAGAAAGAAGGAAAGAGAAATGAATGGGGGAAAGAGAGCAGAACGAGTGAGGAAGAGGAAAAGTAAGAAATAAGAAAGAAAGAACAAAAACAAAAGAAAGAAAGAAAGAAAGAAAGAAAAAAGGAAAGAAATAAATAAGGAAAGAGAAATGAATGGGGGAAAGAGAGCAGAACGAGTGAGGAAGAGGAAAAGTAAGAAAAAAGAAAGAACAAAAACAAAGAAAGAAAGAAAAAAAGAAGAAAAGGAAAGAGAAATGAATGGGGGAAAGAGAGCAGAACGAGAGAGGAAGAGGAAAAGTAAGAAAAAAGAAAGAAGGAACAAAAACAAAAGAAGAAAAGAAAGAAAGAAAGAGAAATGAATGGGGAAAAGAAAGCAGAACGAGTGAGAAAGATGAAAAGTAAGAAAAAAGAAAGAAGGAACTAAAACAAAAGAAAGATGAAAAGTAAGAAAAAAGAAAGAAGGAACTAAAAGAAAGAAAGAAAGAAAGAAAGAAGGAACTAAAACAAAAGAAAGAAAGAAAGAAGGAACTAAAACAAAAGAAAGAAAGAAAGAACTAAAACAAAAGAAAGAAAGAAAGAAAGAAGGAAAGAGAAATGAATGGGGGAAAGAGAGCAGAACGAGTGAGAAAGAGGAAAATGTAAGAAAAAAGATAGAAGAAACTAAAACAAAAGAAAGAAAGAAAGAAAGAAAAGGAAAGACAGAAAGAAAAGGAAAGACAGAATGAAAGAGAAATGAATGGGGGAAAGAGAGCAGAACGAGTGAGGACGAGGAAAAGTAAGAAAAAAGAAAGAAGGGACAAAACGAAAGAAAGAAAGAAAGAAAGAAAGAAAGAAAGGAAAAGAAATGAATGGGGGAATGAGAGCAGAACGAGTGAGAAAGAGGAAAATGTAAGAAAAAAGAAAGAAGGAACTAAAACAAAAGAAAGAAAGAAAAGGAAAGAAAAGGAAAGAAAGAAAGAAAAGGAAAAAAGAAAGAAAGAGAAATGAATGGGGGAAAGAGAGCAGAACTAGTGAGGAAGAGGAAAAGTAAGAAAAAAGAAAGAAGGAACAAAAACAAAAGAAAGGAAGAAGGAAAGAGAAATGAATGGGGGAAAGACAGCAGAACGAGTGAGAAAGAGGAAAAGTAAGAAAAAAGAAAGAAGGAACTAAACAAAAAAAGAAAGAAAGACAGAAAGAAAGAAAGAAAGAAAGAAAGAAAGAAAGAAAGAAAGAAAGAAAAAAGGGAAAGAAAGAAAATGATTGGGGAAAAGAAGATAGAACGAGTGAGGAAGGGGAAAAGTAAGCAAAAGGGATAAAAACGAAAGAAAGGAGGAAGAAAGTAGATAGAGGACAGTGAAACGGAAGGAAGAAACAAACAAAAACGAGAAGTAGAAGGAAGAACGTAAGATAAATGCAAGAACGAACGGATAGAAAATAGTAAAGGGAGGGAAAATGTAACTAGAGGAGAAGAAGAAAGAAAGAAATTAAGGATAAACGAATGAAATAAAGAAAGTAATGAGGGAAAGGGGACGAAAGGGGGAGGAAAATATAAGGAAAGAGAAAGAAGGAACAAAAGAAAAGGTAAAAGAAGTAAAGAAAGAGAAAGCAAGTATAGAAGAATATAAATAAATAAGGTAAGGAAATAATGGAGAAAAGAGGGAAGGAAATAATGGAGAAAAGAGAGAAGGAAGAAAGAAGAACGAACGAATGGATGAAAGAAAAGAGGGAACAGGGAAAAAAGTATGTAGAGGCTAGCGAAATGAAAGGAGAGGAAAGTATAAGTAAAGGTGGGAAAAGAGGAAGAAAGAGTCAAAAAGGAAGAAAAGATTGCAACGAATAGTTAGGGGAAAGTAAGTCAGAAAAATTGAAGAAAGGACTAAAAAGACAATGGAGGAAGAAGGCAAGAATGAGGAAGGAAAGCTAAAATTAAAGAAGAAAGTAGAACATACAAAAGAGAGACAGAAAATATATACGAATAATAAGAGTAAACGAAACAAACGCAAACAAAGGAGGAATTAAATAAGAAAAGAGTAAGAAAGAAAGGTATGCATATAAGAACAGAAGAGAGATGTTTATTTCAGAGGCACTTGAGGTGTAAACAGTTCGAAGCACAAGCGGAAATAACTTCTGTTTTCGTTTAAGACAAGACCTTCTCGCCGGTCTTCCGTCCCCTGGAACAATATTTAATTGCATTTCCGTTTTCATTTCACACTGTCATTCCTACTCAGATGTCTTAATTGCTGCTAAGATGCGCCGCGATGCTAACAAGACTGTCCCTGAAGGCGAACTGTTAAAGCAGATTAACATTTCACTACAAAGCCTAACATTCAAATTGTTATTTCTTTCTTACGAATGACACAACATGAGACGCTTACCATTCATACAACGTAGAGGATGTACAATGCAGCGTATCTGAATTCTCATCAAATGTAGACTGAATGTTAAGGAATATGCAGAAGGTACGGATTTCACTGTCTCTCAGGATACTTCTAATATAGGCCTACCCAAAGATTTGACATAAAATTCGTTTCCTCTTTACAAAACGTCGCATCGTCCTACATGGTCAAACGGTTATACCACGATTGCCGTTCGATTAGACGTTCGCGGTTTCAAAATCGACTGAAGGCGATGTATTTTGAAAATTAATAGGATCCTTAGCATGGCTCCACTAAGGAGGAAAGTAAAGCTGGGAACGTAAAAGTAAGTTATTTTACGACGCTTTATCAACAGCTTATCTGCAAATCCACCACCACTATGGCTATCATTACTACTGCTAATATTACAGCTACCAGATAACAGTCAGTGTTGCCAATAGTACATAAATATACCCGCATTTACTTACTTACAAATGGCTTTTAAGGAACCCGGAGGTTCACTGCCGTCCTCACATAAGCCCGCCATCGGTCCCTATCCTGTGCTAGATTAATCCAGTCTCTATCATCACAGCCACTTCCCACAAATCCAGTTCAATATTATCCTCCCATCTACGTTTCGGGATCCCCAAATGTCTTTTTCCCTCCGGTCTCCCAACTAACACTCTATATGCATTTCTGGATTCGCCTATACCTGCTACATGCCCTGCCATTTCAAACGTCTAGATATAATATTCCTAATTATGTCAGATGAAGAATACAATGCGTGCAGTTCTGCGTTGTGTAACTTTCTCCACTCTCCTGTAACTTCATCCCTCTTAACCCCAAATATTTTCCTAAGAACCTTATTCTCAAACACCCTTAATCTCTGTTCCTCTCTCAATGTAAGAGTCCAAGTTTCACAACCATATAACTGTTTTATAAATTCTAACTTTCAGATTTTTTGACAGCAGACTAGACGACAAAAACTTCTCAACCGAATAATAACACGCATTTCCCATATTTATTCTGCGTTTAACTTACTCCCGAATGTCATTTATATTAAACTGTTGTTCCAAGATATTTGAATTTTTCCACCTCTTCGAAGGATAAATCTCCAATCTTTATATTCCCATTTCATACAGTATTCTGATCACGACACATAACCATATACTTTGTCTTTTCGGGATTTATGCCTACTTCCAAACCTATCGCTTTACTTGCTTCAAGTAAAATTCTCGTGTTTTCCCTAATCGTTTTTGGATTTTCTCCTAACATATTCACGTCATCCGCATAGACAAGAAGCTGATGTAACCCGTTCAATTCCAAACCCTCTCTGTTATCCTGGACTTTCTTAATGGCATATTCTAGAGCGAAGTAAAAAAGTTACTGTTATCATTATAGAAATTAATGTGGTATGATTTATCCCTTTGCAGTTTTTAAAATAAAATGGGTGGTTTTCTTACATATTAAAATCTAAATATTAACTCGTATCCTTATTTTCTGCCATTAGGAAATCTGGCAACCGTGCTGTGATGAATAAGTGACGGAAGGCTGCTATTCAGACCGAGTGCGTGTGTGCATTCATGTGCTGGCGATGCACTTTTTTCAAAGTTTCAGCCTAATTTTTTAATTAACCATGCACATAACAAAACGCGTAATAGGTATTTTTATTTATTTTATGCTCGACCATGCCGAAATGTAGTAATTATACATCTGGTAGCAGCCCTTTAATGGACCTCATTAAAGTACACCTATTCATTAAAGTTCAGGTGTTCCACCAATCAGAAAATACCATTACAGCAATATGAAAGCGCAAGTATAGATTATTCTCGGATATGCAATCGAAAGACAACTAGCACGAGATTAGATTAATAATTAGCGCGAGATTAGATTAATAATTAGCATTAATTGTAAATAATATTCAAATAAATTCAATTTGTATCTCGTTTTTCAATGTCTAATTCAATTTCAAGGTTATATCAAGATTAATGTTTATTTTACTCTCTAGATTATATCAAGGTCAATTTCGACATTTGTTTCTCGGAAAAAATCAATACTTTCGCGTCTGCGCACATCTCACAATTTACGAGGTACTGTATTGCACAGTCAGATAAGAATAACATTAATACTTATGAATAATTTCAAGTTAGAAATGTGGTCGAGCATAAAAAGTCGTATGAAACTTGACAATAAAAGGTAATTAAGACGCTCGTATGAAAATTATGAAACTCGCGTCCTAATTACTACTATTATAGGCCCGTTGCATAATGTACTATTAATGCATTCTATTGCCCATTTCAATCTACACAGTTATATTACTTTCACAGCTGTTATATTCAGTTTTCCATTCAAAATATGTGAAGACATAACCGCAAATCGAGTGCTCCTACGTTTTTTTTTTTTCTGGAGAAAGGGCATTTTCTTCTTAAGAGTTCTGTAGCAGATTTAATTAAAACGGTCATCGTTAGCTTCAAGTTAACGAATAAATTAACGACTATTAACCTGTTGCCTGTAACTTTCCCAGTAGTGAAATTGAACAAAATTAAAAATAATTCCGGGAGAAACAGGATTTCTACAATAAATTATTCCGTAACATCGTCTCTACGTACTAACACTTTTGCTGGGAGACGCAGGGATTCTAACTCAGATCATCAGCTTGGAAATTCGATGCTTTATCAGTATGGCTGAGCTCAAGAATCTTAGGATGAGAAAAAAATGCACACAGGCACAGACAGACAAGGTTACCTCCCATGCTTGCTCCTTCGTAGAGAAGGGAAGCGGCCTGAAAATGGCAACATAAAAATACTCACGTGGATTGAAATACAGATGAGTAGAAAGAGAAATCCCATCATATCTGCCAACAACGGACACTCGCCCACACACACAACGCGGTGCTTGCTTTCAAAAATCCTAATAATAGATGAGGCATATTTGTCGTTAAGTGGAGTGGGTCTTACTGCGCCGTGTTTACTCGCCTGTCGCCACTGTGATTGGATTTCTCTACAAAAATAAATCCAATTTTCGAGAAAGCGAGTCTGCGATTGCTATAAACACAGCAGTCTACTCCCACTGATGGAATATAGACAGACGGACCTTCAATTTGGCAGACGTGCCAACGTTTGGACCGCAGTTTGTTGACTGTTAGGTTTCTAGTTTCGCATTTACTATCGTTACATGTTTCTTATATCGCTAAATACCAAAGTTTCCAACTACAAGTTCAGTGAATCCGAATTCAATTTCCAGCAGGAAGGTGGAAGATTATGTTTATTATATGGCGACTGGATGTATCCCTTTTACAATACTTGTTGTGTGTTGTCTTAGGGCCGAATTTATAGTCAACACTTATCGTAAGGAAACCCTTAAGGGGTTAGGTACAGCTTACAGCAGCAAAATTTTGGAAATATTCAACATGTTTTCCCTCCATTATTGTATCTTGTACAATAATCTCTATTATTGTATCTTGTACAATAATAAAAATCAGTATGTGTAAAACATTGTCCTTCTGCTATACGAAAAAATATTTTTATGGTTTAAAAAAATTATTTATATTTTTTAAATTCAGTTCACTGCGCAGTGATTAACTGTTTCCCACGTAACTCAAAAACTATCCAACATTTTGTCATGAAATTTTTGTGTATTTATGCTTGTCATATCTACAATATGATGCAAGATCATTTCCCTACCTTTGATAGTGTCTGATAAAAAAAAATAAATTCATTGGAAAAAATTATCAAATATCAGTATTTTCTTCTAACACAAAATAATAGTACATTATGCAACGAGCCTATAATGATAGTAATTAAGACGCAAGTATGTTTGTTTATGAAACGAGCGCAAGCGAGTTTCATAACTTTCATACGAGCGCCTTAATTACCATTATACGCAAGTTTCATACGACTTTTTATGCTCGTCCATATTTCTAACTTGAAATTATTCAAAATTAGGTCATGTTATGGTTATGTGTGAACTGACCTGAATTGTGAGATGTGCGCAGACGCGAAAGTATTGATTTTTTCCGAGGCCGAATGTCATTGACCTTGATAGAAAATAAGATGAACATTAGTCTGATATAACCTGGAAATTGATTTAGAATTGAAAAACGAGATGACAAATTGAATTTATTTGAATATTATTTACAATTAACGCTAATTATTATAGTAACACAATATAACCTTCTGCGACAGTATTGGATTTCCAGCCTCCGTGACTTTTCGCTAATTGTCTTTCGATTGCATATCCGAGAATAATCGATACTTGCGGTTTTATAACGGTACAAAGGTGACTTGTCATTGGCTGAATACCTGAACTTTGATGAATAGGTGTACTTTAATGAAGTGCATTAAAGGGCTACTACCAGGTGTATAATTACTACATTTCGGCATGGTCGAGCATAAAAAATATATAGGCCTATTATTTATTAAGGAATGTAATTGAAAGAGTATGATATTGTAAACATGAGTTTCAGCAATAAAATGAAAGATATAGAACATGAAAAAGTTAACAAGTTTATGAGTTATGAGGGAAACGCTTCATCACTGCACAGTGAACTACCACCATTATGAATTTTGAAAAAAATATATATAAATATTTTTTCAAATCTTAAAAATATTATTTTCATATAGCAGAAGGATAGTATTTAAACATACCAATTTTCATTATTGTACAAGATACAGTAATGGAGGAAAAAAATGTTGAATATTTCCAAAAATTTTACTGCTGTAAGCTGTACCTAATCCCTTAAGCATTTGCTTATAATAATTTCCAATTCATAAATTCCACAGAAGTGAAGACTTATTCAAATAAGGTAGCTTGTCAATTTACTGAAGTATTTCCTCATATGCATTGTAATCAGCTGATTCAGTATACAATGGATGATGATTACGATTTTATTGAACTTATTGAGTTCTGTAATGAAAATGAAAATATGTATCTGCATAAACAAAACATATAGTCTATCAGACATATTGAAAACCCTTTAGAAATGTACTATGACTAACAATTTAAGAGGAGATACCATTTCGACAAGAACACTGTTGTGGATATTCTGGTGTCTCTCATTGAAATTCACAATACAATCACAGTCTAGTATATGCAGTCACGAAGCTCAATACCTAGGAAATATGCATCCAATGACAGTTAAACTTAAGTTGCTAGCCACTAGGATCGCTACTATCGCCTCATCACAAACAATGCGAAATAGTACCGGCACAGTCTATTGTGCCTAGTACTCTGAGTTGATGCAAAAAATCACCTCAAGCTTCGTGACTGTATGTACTAGACTTTGATACAACCATGAGAGGCTTACCGATTTCACCACTACTTAAAATACTGGTTGCTTTGAGATTTTATGCTACAGTATCATTTCAGGTAGGTTTATGTAATAAACTGATAATAACGTAATAATAACCTATGTTTGGCAACACATAAAGCTGTTCTGGTTTTGTTATTATTTTGCTGTTGGTTTGTGCAGATTTATATTCATATTTCATAATTAGTTCTCTTAGCTCACTTCTTTCTTCCTCTGTAAAATGCTTTCTCGACATTTTGTATAATTTGAGCTCTATTTTTACTTCAGTATTTGTCTACGATAATAATATCAATTTAACAATTTTAAGGTGCTGGAAAACAATTGAATGTGCGAAAGCGCTCACGTTTAGCCATGTTACCATATTTCTTTCGATGTCAAGGAATTGTTCAATGCATATGAAAGAGAAGCGTTTTTGCCATACGGTCTAAAATAAGTGCTAAGGAAACGCTCATTACTTAAGTGTTTCCTCATTTTATACTTGACGACTATGAATTCGATCCTTAAACACTGTCTTCATTGTCTCAGTACTTCAATTTCTTTAATAAGTTAGTCCGAATGGCCTAATTAAACCAATGGAAGAGACAAAGCCCATATTAATTAATTATATTATCTACAGTTATTTACGTTACAAGACATTTATTTATTTATTCCATTTATTCATTTATTTATTTATTATTACAATAGACAATACAGATTTGCTAAAAAACATAGAGTTGCATATAACATAAAAAGAGATAAAACAGAAATAAATGCAAGATACAAGTGTAATTACAAATTGCAAATTAAAAAAAGGAAGAAGAAAAGAATAGATATGAATTATGTAGAACTTAACATGCAAGCATGGAATTTAACTAAACGAGCGACAGCGTTTTATGGTACTTTGAATCGTGTATCTTAAGAGAAAATAAATTAATAATTGTATTTTGCATGTTGTTGAAACAGAAATTATTGAGAATTTGTAGATAAAATAATAACTGAGTTACTATGATAGGGAAAAGTCGTAATCGGTTACTATGGTAGGAAAATAAAACAAAAGTGCTTAAATTGTTTTGTATTATAATATAGCTCAACTTATGAATGATCGTTTGCGTTTGTAAATTTAATAATCTGATTGGCTATGTATTGTATACTTTTAGCAGAGCCATCGATGTAGCTCAGTCGACAGACTCGCTGGGCTGCTGATCCGGAGCTGCGTTCGGGCTTGGGTTGGATCCCCCTTTGGACTTTGGTTTCTTCGGAGGTTTTCCCCAGCCGTGGGACTGAAGCCGGATGGTCTATGGCGAGTCCTTGGCATCAACCCCTTTGATTTGATTACCCCCTTTGATTTGATTACCTGGTTGGGTTTTTCCGAGGTTTCCCCCACCGAAAAGACAAATGCCGGGTAATATTTTGGCGAATCCTCGGACCTCATCTCATCTCACTACATCTCGCCAAAATGTAAAAAAATGTAAAAAAATTGTACAAAATTGTAAAAATTGTAGAAAATTACTAAATTGTAAAACTATAAAAATTGATTAAAATTGTAATTGTAATATTGTAAAATGTTGACATGTTCCACATCTTAAAGCCTCATTGCTCATGTAAGATCTATGGAATAAAATAAATGAATGAATGAATGAATGAATGAATGAATGAATGAATGAATGAATGAATGACTACAAATGGTTTTGTCTGAGACTTGATATCACTTGTGAGGTTCAGACCTGTCTTCGGACAGTTGACTAAACAACAACAACATGCTATATCAAATGAAAATAATGGTAAATTTACCGACATAATATTCATTCTATTATGTCTTTCTATATCAATTATAAAATCAACATATTATTAGCATCTTTTCATGTTTTGTTGAGATTTGACTATTTATATTAGTATCCCAGTTCAAGTTACGGTATTATAAAATAAATCAGAAATAAAAGAAAGAGAAACTGCAACTGAGGATGCGGGGGGGGGGGGAGTTAAGGATAGTTTAGCTTTTATTTCGGACAGCATAAAAGTACTTAATTTTATATAGCAAAAAATTGAGTCAACAACAGATAATTTGCCATACGTGTATTTTAATTCTCAAAAATCAATTTCGCAACATGTCATTAAAAACTGTTCACTGAAATTATATTACATGGTATCTAATCAAAAAAACAAAGTAATCTTGCAAAGCACTTTGCCTGGACACTTTATCCGTTAAATTAGAAATCAACGGAGGCCAATCCCTTGGGACAACTTAAGGAGAAACAGTGTATGATGTTAAGTTGGTTTACTCTGAAGATGAATCAATGCTATGGTAGAAGACTTAATTGCTTTTTAAATTGTCAGTAATTATCAATGTTAATTAATCATCGATTAAGTGAACCTGAAATGTTGATAGCTGTTCCTGAAAACACTAAATTATTGAAGGGAAAAAAGTTACCCACTATATCAAAATGACAAACAAATCATTTGTGAATTGACAAGCACCCAAATTAACAAGTTGTCTCGATAGAAGTAGAAGCTATTTATGAGCAGTTAACAAGCTATTGGGAGATGCTGTTGGAAAAATAGGGGTTATCGAGGCTTTTAGATTGTAAATACTAATTTGAGATTCTTCCGCCGACTAAGTCAACAATTTGGTATTATAATAGCGCAGGTGCGAGAGATGTAACCATGGTAACTCCACTGCAGAATACCTTTACCGACTACGCGGAGAAGATGCATAATATGCTATTGCTATACGATGGATTACTTTCTTGGAAAGAGTGACTAGGGAACGGAAATTTGGGGAAAAAAAGAAAGAAAAAAAGAGCACTCTAATTTTATAGTAAAAGACCATGGCGAGTGAAAAAGTAAATCTGAAACGAGCGACTTCAGAAAAATAAAAAAATTTTCGCCAGATGGGTACCCGGAAATTGAACTTGTTACACGTTTTTATTGGTTATTTTACGTCGCTTTTTCAACTGCTATGGTTATAATATAACGTCTGAATGAAATGAAAGTGATAATGCCAGCGAAATTATTCCAGGGTTCACAGCCGAAAGTTATCCAGTATTTGCTCTTATTGGGTTGAGGGAAAACCCCGGAAAAACCTCAACCAGATAACTTGTCTCAACAAGGATTTCAACCCGGGCCCGCTCGTTTCACGGTCAGGCTTGCTAACCGTTACTCTACAGCGGTGGGCTGTCAGACAAATTAATTCTATGGAAGAGATCTTTTACTTCTGCGAGTTTATTATTATTATTATCATCATCATCATCATCATCATCATCATCATCATCATCATCATCATCATCATCAACAGAAGATATGAAATTGTGAGACAGATACCTTGCTAAACATATGTTTCATTGTAAATATGGCAAATACGTGGGCCATTTCATAAATAATGCACAGGATTGGTAGAATTGTGACTTGGATGAAGCAACACCAATGAAAATTACATCAGTTGAAATTGAAGGTCTGGGAAAGATGTACATGTGTTCGTTTCGTCCATAACGTACCATGTGTTTAGGTAGCGAGAGCTAGAAATGGAGCCTACACGCGTCTCGAGTACTGTGACGATTGAAGATCAAAGATCGTTTATGAATAACAAATCTTTACGTGGCAAATTCAAAGTGCTCTGAATGAAGTTTGTGGTGAGCTGACAGTGGACTGTAGTATAGTTTGTTGTTGAGCTATAGGCCTACTCGTGTAAGTATATACTATTAAGCAAGACCAGGAAGGCCGAAAACATCAACAGATGAAAAAAGTGTGAAACTTGTGGCGGATGCACTTGAAGAAAATTGTCGAGTGACGTGTGAGAAACTTTCAAAAGCTATGAGGATTCCACCGACTTCAGTATTCCGTATTTTGTCAAGTAATTTGAAGAAGAGAAATATTTCAGCGCGATGAATGTCTCATTGTTTGGAACAGAAGCAGAAACGCCTGGACATTGCAAACTAGCTGAAACAGAGATTCGACGTTGGTCAAGCATTTTTGTTTCGAAATGTCGCTATTGATGAAACATCGATTAGAGACTTTAAGCCGGAGTTTAAATCAGAGTCAAGAGTTTTTGTCACGTAAAGATTCGATTTTAATGTACTATATTTGATTTTCAATCGTCACATACACGAGACACGTGTAGACTCCTTTTTCAGCTCACGTTACCCAAACACAGAGTATGTTATTGATGAAACGAACACATGTGCTTCTTTCTCAAGCCTTTAACTGTAACTGACCTAAGTTTCATTTGTGTTGCGTCATAAACTTCACAGTTAAATGAACCTGCGCATTATTTATGAAATGCCGCTAGTATTTTTAACAGCACATTGTCTACTTCAGTTCTTAATGATTCGATCTTAGGCATCTCCCTCTTGAAGTAACGCGGCGTTTCGGCTCATTATCATCACTTGGTGATAATAGCTTAGCTAATCATATGATAATGAATTCCAAATATTTTTATTGTGAATTATATTGGTTCATAATCCTCATGAAAGTCAGAATGTAACTGGTAAAAATGGTCCAATTCTTGAAGAAACATGATGATGATGATGATGATCATTGCATGCCGGACGGTGTCTATCAGCGCCTAAACACTGAACAAAAATTTCTGAATAACATTCTTGGTCACGTGTTGGGCTTTTGTAGGAAAAGAGAGTTATTGCGTAACAACAGGCATGATAGAGTCCGTGGAGCTATCGCCTGTCTTCTTCGAAACAAGGGTTGGGAAGTTCATGAAGAGGTCCACTGCATTTCTGAAGACGACTCTCACAGAATTGCGAATATAATGGCAATAAACAGGCAACAACAAAAGGCTATTATCATACATCCAACTATACGCATGGCGAAAAATCTAAACCAAGCTCATCAGGTTGATCAGGAAAAGAGGGCCATTAATGAACCTTACATTCCCTACCTTAGTGCCAAGTATAACATCCCTCTCTTCAATTGATCAGTGACAGGTTTATTTTTTGGTGCTCGGAGTTCTTTACCAAAATTTACATATAATTTTTTAAAACAATTATCAATATCATCTTTTGAAATTCAAAAAATCATCTCGCAAATTCTTAAAGATTCCCTGCAGATTATACAGTTTCATTTATACCACTCAGAAGGCCTTAATTAAGGATATGCTAATTTCAAATAAAATCTTTTATTTATAAGTATAATTTTATAGTCGTCTTCTAAGATTTTATTTTATAATTGATAATCAATGGTGCTTAATTATTACATTTTATTTTTATAACAATATTCTTTTTAATTAATTATATTTATTTGCTATTAATTTCCGGATCATCGTGGTCATCCTTAATTAAGGCCGGACGAGTTAGGCCTATTTCTCTCTCTCTCTCGCTTGTAGGGCTTGTAAACTCTTAAAAGCCTTGTCCTAAATCCGTATCTGGCTTCCTTTCTGTCTAGGCTATCCAAACGAACAGACGCGATGGAATTGCCTTGATTGGAGTCAGCGCGGAGTATGATTTCTGAGAGAATTCAAGACATCACATTGATAAAGAAGAAACATCCCTGCCCTAGGAAGAATCTGAACTATGCCTTCATGGTTAAGTTTACAACTAAGTCTTAACCGTTGTGATCTGCAATTATAATTCTTCAGTAGAAAAGCTGAGTTGCAGAGGTTCAGCCTCAACAATGCTGTAAAGTCTGGCGGAGGTGCGTGCGTACTACCTACTACTTGGGAAACGTGTTCGGAATTTCGTTAACACCACGGCACTGACTTTTTTTCTCCCTCCGTCTCTTTCTCTCTCTTTGAGGTTTTTAATTTGGTGTAGAGCTGTTTAGTAATTTATAAAAAAAAAAAGTAAGTGAATGTCTTATGGTTCATTGTAAGTGGGAGGTGCATGTGAAAAGGGTTAATGTAAATACATATGCATAATTACTCTACGTCCAATTATCTCCTATCATCAAGTCTAATGTCCTCCAGGTCATAAATCGAGCGTCTAATAACATAGAGAATTAGTTGTGGATGTTGGTACCTTCTTCTTAGAGTTTACTTTTTTATTACTATTATTATTCTCTCCTTATGTGAAAGAAAAATTAAGGCCACGCTGGGATACGAGACAAAAATAGAAAAATCAAAACTGTATTTGCTTACTACTGCGACCAAACTAAAATAATACGGGAGCGATTTATAACTAGGGACCGGATTTTTATGAAATATCAAGGTGTAAAATATATACATATTTATGTAAGAAAAATAACCTGAATATGTACAAAAATATATAAAATCATGAAAATATTTAATATCAATATCTGGCAGGTGTAGGATAGGTAAGACTCTCCAGTTGTGATTTCATAGAGCACCCGACTTTTTTACCGCACACTTGACACATTACTATTTTTCCATCTGTAGTGAAAGCTTCGTCCATCGCAATCCATGATTTTATTTTTGTCGTTAGGGTTGAAGATACAGGGGTCATTTTAGTTAGTTAAAAGCAGTAGATAAACTCACTTGCACTTTATAGGTACTGTAAGTACTAAAACTAGAGAACTGAGTAAAATGAATAATACAACAGTACTGCAAGCACTGTTTCGCTTTACTGGATTAGGAGAAAATAAGAGGAGATGTGGGACACATGCATTTTAGCTGCTCCCTGTAAGAAACAAGTACCTACTAAAACCTCAAACTATACGCATTTACAACAGAGGCGGCTCCTCAGGGCAGGCAGGGTAGGCTAAGCCTACCTCAACACATTTAGAAAAACCTAAAAGTGGATATTTATTAACTACCCCAACACATTTGGAAAACCTTATATAATTATATACTCTTGTCTAGGTGCTTAGAAATTCTTCAATTAACTATGAATGGGATTTTTTTAGGGTTAGTTGGACGTTGCTTACTACTGGCAGTTCGATTTATGCGACAAGAATACACTGGACAGATCACGATGCGTCAGAACTGTCAGAAGGTAGGCAGAAGCGAAGTTAGCCGACCTTCCACGTAACTTCAAAGCTGGCCCTGGAGTAAGCATTAAAAGAGATCGCTATTCTAAATGCTTTCTTAGCGCATGCGTTCTATGCTGAAGCCAGCGCGCTAGAATTCTGCCTGCCCTAACGAGAACCCACGAGCATTATCGAACACCTACGATTTGCGAAATTTCTGTTTGAAAGTTTCACGAGTTGAAACGTAGATTGTTACGAGTAGTATAACAGTTTTTAAACAGTGTGTTTTAAAAGATGTTTTTTTTAACAGTGTATTTTAGAAAATATGATTTTTGCAAGTACGTACTGTATATTAATGTTACGTATATTTGGTGATTTATGGTTAATGTAAGTGATAACAATAATATTATATTATGACTGATATAATAAGTAAACTGTTACGTTGTCCGTTTTCGCGTCGTAATGACATTGAAAAGAGAAGTATTTTGGACAATGGACGACCCACTCTTGCATTAAGCTCTATTGTTCATAAAGTCAGTGCTAAAGGTGCAAGAAAATTTAATCCTTCATGGTATGAAACACTATGAAATGGAAATATAAAAATTGGAGGTTTATCTTTCGATAAGGTGGAAAAATTCAAATATCTTGGAGCAACAGTAACATATATAAATGATACTCGGGAGGAAATTAAACACAGAATAAATATGGGAAATGCCTGTTATTATTCGATTGAGAAGCTTTTGTCATCCAGTCGGCTGTCAAAAAATCTGAAATTTAGAATTTATAAAACAGTTATATTACCGGTTGTTCTGTATGATAGTGAAACTTGGACTCTCACTTTGAGAGAGGAACATAGGTTAAGGGTGTTTGAGAATAAGGTGCTTAAGAAAATATTTGGGGCTAAGAGGGATGAAGTTACAGGAGAATGGAGAAAGTTATATAACGCAGAACTGCACGCATTGTATTCTTCACCTGACATAATTAGGAACATTAAATCCAGACATTTGAAATGGGCAGGGCATGTAGCACGTATGGGCGAATCCAGAAATGCATATAGTGTGTTAGTTGGGAGGCCGGAGGAAAAAAGACATTTGGGGAGGTCGAGACGTAGATGGGAGGATATATTAAAATGGATTTTAGGGAGGTGGGATATGATGATAGAGACTGGATTAATCTTGCACAATGTAGGGACCGATGGCGGGCTTACGTGAGGGCGGCAATGAGCCTGCGGATTCTTTAAAAGCCATTTGTAAGTAAGTAAGTATGGTATGAAACACATAAATGGCTAACAGGAAGTGAAGTTAAAGCTAAGCTGTAGGTGGTCACGTTTGTTATTGTAATCTAAAGAAGGTACTTGGAATCAGATCATATTTGTAACTCGGTAAGTCTAAAGAGACTTGAAAAGAATTTGAATCCAATTTCGGAAATGTTGTCTGAACAACAAGGGTTGCAAGACAACAGTATTACAATAAACTAGAAAAAACCGACAAATTATGAGACGGCTCATTGATGTAACAGTATTGTTATGTAAGCAAGAGTTAAATTTTCGGGGGGGGGGGCATGATGAAAGCGAGCTGTCATTGAATCGCGGGAATTACATAAAAATGTTCTGTAAATTTTGCCTACCCTGGACATTTGACTACGAGCCGCCACTGATTTACAAACTGTTGTTTGAAAAGTGACATTCTGTCTCATTCAGAAGGGTAGGATTATTCCAGCCGAGAACCATACTTTCCAATTCCTCGGAAAATTCCATTTCCGTATAGGTATACTAAATTTAAAATAAAAAGGTCAAGCAATAACCTGAAAATCCCATGTCAGACTTGACGCGGGTTTTCCCTGGAAGAATTAGGAAGAGGGTGGATAAGGTTGCAAATTGCATGGGAACGGTTTGTTAAGACGTTATATTTATAGTTTATAATTAGTTATAGTTCGAGACAAATCATGTCGTCCTCGTCCCATCCACCGCATGAAGGCAACGCTACTTTGAGTGATTTTTACAATACAAGGTAGTTGTATGAGAAAGGTTGCCTTTTGTTCACTCAAATTTACAGTATGGGGTGAGTGCCTCTATTACTTTCTGGAACCAAGGACGTTATGTTTAGTCCCGAAATATATCCTTTCTTGGGTAGCTAAAAAGGCTTTTTAAATCTGTGTATTTCAAATTGTAAACTTCCCCAGCAGAAGTTTTTTTTTTTTTTTTTTTTTTTTTTCCTTTCAGAGAAGTAAAAATGAATAACACCCCTAAATATGTAGATTTATGTAATACCAAGCCATAATATGTAATGTGGGATAAATATGTAAAAATATGTAGTATCAAATTTTAATATATTACAAGATTCGCAAAGATTTGTTATTTATATACTGTTAAGTTTAAAGGAATATAATATGTAATTACATAAAAATCCGGTTCCTATTTATAACTATACCTTCTGTCACTAAGAATGAATATAAATAAACTGGCAGGAATAGAGAGTAGTTACAGTTATTTGAAAGGACTTATAAAACATCGGTGTGTGTGTGTTTGTGTGCGTGTATGTGTGTAAGAATTGGATGGAAGAAATTTCAGCAGCATGTAGATTCCTTATTCATACAGTCTTTAGGACAGGCATAGGCAATATGTTCTCGCGCTGGCATTGTTTACACCACCCTTTCATTTTTCCCTTCACAAATATTGTCTGCGTGTACGTACAGTAAGCAAAGGTTGAACCCGATATCATAGCGTTCTACTCAGGGTTCTGTACAATTGTGGAACATGGCTAATAAATTTCAGGCTTGTTTTAATTTCCAAGAAGCATTGTCGCAAGACTATTTCGTTACTGTGAATAAAATTAAAGCTCAATGTGTCAACTTTTCAGTTTATATATATAAAACATTATAATATCAGACGGCACTTCGATCTTGAACATAAGAGGGATTTTAGCCAACATAAACATATAGCATAGTTAAGAGTTTCAAATAGGATTCTTAAAATGGTTTATATTAGGTAATAAAATAGTTCTTACATGAGGTAAAGCAATATCGATGGCTCAGAACCAGACTTTTCCAAGTCCATTTTACTATTTCTTTTGTTCAGGAGAGCTATTTCAAGTTCCTGACATTCAAAGCTTCATGAAACAATTTGGAATAGCTTCATAGCAACCTTATGGAGAGGAATATTTACAATTTTGTTCGATTCATATGTGCAGACAAGAACTGGAAGACAATGAAACACAGATTTCTTTCTTATAAAAAGTTGGACTTAGAACAGTCTGGTTCTCAGCCATCGATATTTTTATTTAATTTGTTGTGTAGGTGGAAATAGTGAGAAAGTTTTTAAGGATCTACAAGAATAATTTGTTAATGGAAAAGCTAACCCACAATCACTACTAATTCTGTCGTCGATTTGCAAAAGGGGACATGTCCAAAATAACAAAGTATTGGAAAACCGCAAAAACTATAACTAAGTTAACAAATTGAAATGTTCATATATTTTTCTCTAATTAGATCACTATGGGTACATACATTCAAGGATCCATGAACATTTTAATTTTTTAAGTCTGTTATGTTCCCCCCCCCCCAACACTTTGCCATTTTGGTCGTGTCCCTTTTTGCAAATAGACAACAGGACTGAAAATGCAGTCCGTTCAATTGATCGCATTTCAATACATATAGTCGAGTCATTGAAAATACTACCATTTTTCAAACGTCAGGTAAAACGGCAAGGAATTGTATGAATTATTACCTAATGACAAGTCTCTTAACTTACTTAATTTCGCAGCTAAGGTGCTGGCAATCTTTGGATCCACATACGATATGTCTGCGAATATTTTTTTCTAAAATGAATCTGATTTAAAATACTGTGCGTACACGTCTAACAGAATACCATCTCGTATCTGCTTCACGTTTAGGTAGTAACAATATTAATCTTAATATAAATAGACTCGTCATGACCAAACAGTATAGGCGATCTACAGCACATAAGTGATTATGTATAATGAGAATAAAGTCATAGTGACCATATGAATGCCTATATTACGTATTTTACTTGATTTAAAATGTTTAATGTCATGATATGTCGCATTAGTTTTGCACACCCCTAAGCGGAACAGAAGCCAAATTAATGTATTTACCCGTTGATGTAATCACTGTAATATTTCAATGTTTACTTAAAGTAAAGCAAAATCTTGATAGTGTAATTATTATTACCAACCCAGACCTGGACTAATCTTCATCCCATACAAGGTGACTTCGCATATCTACAAACATAACGCAAAATCCTTCCGCGTTCCGACCACTGATTGGTTCCTATGTTCACATTTCCAGTTCGTGTAATGTTTCAGATGAGTTTACCAATGTTTAAGAAAAAAATATTTCCTGAAGGAATAGGTAAGAGATTCTAGACTATGTTGTTGATGTAGGTCTTTAGAATATTTCTGTATAAGAATCATGCAGATATTTAATTAATTGTTTATTTTACTATGTAAATCCTTTACTATTGTAACAAAATGCAAATTTGATATTATTTTTACAGGTAATTATTTTAATATTTTGAATAGTGTTTTATAAAGTATAGCCTAATGTATGTACAAAGTGTATACGAGTACAAATGATTGATCAGGTTTTGACATAGTATAGCTTAAAATTTATAATGTCCACCCATTTGTACTCATAGCCAATAGAAAGAGCATATTCTTAAATTTGATTTCTCTCATTTCAGATTTCATTCTGACTCTTCAGTGACTCACTAGTGGCGGTTGGTAAAATGCTGACTGATCAACAGAAAGCATTTTGTGTTTTGGAATATCAGAGTACTCAATCCATCATCACTGTGCAGCGTGCGTTCAGGAGACAGTACAGAGGAGACCCACCAACCCACAAAAGCATTCTGAGGTGGTATCGACAGTTGAAAGACAAAGGGTGCTTGTGTAAAGGAAAAAGCTCAGGACGACCAGGTGTTTCAGCTGAAAATGTGGAGAGATCGCTCGTAGCCCACAAAAATCAACACGTCGAGCAAATCGCGAACTGGACATTCCTCACGCAACTGTGTGGAAGATTCTGCGAAAGCGTATCGCATACAACTGCTACAAATTTACAGGCAAACGTCCTCGTCATCAGAAACGAATTTTGTTATCGTTTCCAGGCAGCGTTTGAAGATGACGAATTTGCCTTTCGACTCGTGTGCGATGTGCTCAGGATGATTCGGCACTCCTCAGTTGGCCCCCACGGTCTCCTGACCTCACAGTTTGTGATTTTTTTCTTTGGGGGTACGTGAAAGAGAATGTTTACATGCCACCTATGCCGACAAGATTGGCTGAACTCGGGATCGCATCACTGCTGCGCTGAGGAATATCGACAATGACATGCTCCAACGTGTATGGGTCGAACTGGACTACAGCATAGATGTGTTCCGGGTAACACGAGGAGGGCACATAGAACATTTGTAATTATATGTACAGAACTTGAAAATGTGCTCTTTCGATTGGTTATTAGTACAAATGGATGGACATAATACATTTGAAGATATACGATGCCAAAACCCCATGAATCATTTGTATACACCCTGTATATTAAGCATGAAAAGTTTTATTCATTTAGCTGTTATAGTAGCTCAGATATAAAAAAAAATTAAGTTCACTAATTTTTTTGCAGGCCAATGATGTACCTCCCACCTTAAGAAACTGTCATGTTTCGGAATCCTACATACTTTTTGGCCGGATTGACTTGATGCGCTATCGTATCGGTGCCACCGGAAATGGCACTGACATTGTGACTTGAAGTGCAGTCGTTAGAAGTTTCGTTACACCAACGGCTTTTTGTTAAGCCTGTATAAGATATTCAGGCATATTTTAATAGTGCTTTTTGTATGCAAGTTTACTGTACTTTCTATGGTTTTTTATTGTTATTCTAATTTGTTCTTGACCATGTTATAGCATCTTCCGATGCATTTGATAGTATCAGTAACCTAAATCAAATCACATCAAGGTCATGGTATTAGACAACACAGGACAAACACGAGGCAAGGGACACTTAAAACAGACACACATGCACACACACACTAGTCTCTACTGACAAGGGAAGGGTTTCGGATCGAGCAGGATTTTTTAGTTAAAAATTTGTACAGAGACTTACCTCATAATGGTGATGAAGACCGTAAAAGCATTCATTTGTGTAACTTTCCGTTTGGTTGGTATTGGTCAATACACTTCTTTAAAAATGTATATGAGGATTCTCCATAAAATGCATGATGCAGCATGGAGTAGAGCAATAAGCACAACACGCAAAAGCAATACCTAAACAATCTTCTGAATCACACTCCAGTGCTGAAAAATCAAATGCCACCTGAATTACATTTTTGAAGTCCGAGACACAGGGCGGTACACTGGAGCAGACAACTGGTTATGAATAACAGAGTGCATTTTCATTATAAACACTCGATTTCCCAAGTTAAGTTCTGGATTATCAGCAAGAGTCCTTATGCAATCTATTATCTTACGAGTATAATATTGTCTAAGGAATAGATATCCAGAGGCTGGATATATTTAGTTTTTTTAGGTGGAATGATCATACATTCCATGTCTTAGCCTTTGAATGATTCATTTATTAAGGTCGTGTCCTTGTGCGCATTCAATGACTCACACAACAGTGTATATTTTTGATTAACTGCAAAATTTTCGGACAGAACGTTGGAGAAAAATGTTTTTAAATGGGGTGTAGACATTTTACCAGTCGCACTATCTTCTAGGCTAGGCTACGCTAGGCTTACGGGTAAGGTGTCCTATCCCCTCAACTTGTACAGTGCTCTCCCCACCCCTCAACTTGTACAGTGCTCTAACAGACAAACCACACATTACACAAACGAATGCTTTTGTGAGCTTTACAGAGATGTAAAGATGGGCCTGTATACAAATTTTGGATACAAAATTCCTGTTCGAGCCGAAACCCTTCCCTTGTGAGAGCAGATAGGTCTTCAATTCCTGGTCGGGGATCCAAATAGAATTCTCTGAATTTGAAGTTGAGTACGCTACTGTTTGGGGCCACATCTGAGGCTAAAAAGATGTAAAATAACTGGTAAATAAAAGCAAAAATAAATAACAATAAAATGAATTAGGCAGATTATCGGGTGGTAATTTTAACTTGAGAGCAATCTGCCAGCTAATGCAGGAGTGTGGACCTCCTTATAGGTATGACGGGCACTTGAGCAATTTATAGCGTCTCTTGAGAGGAGAGGCCATCAAGTCACAAGACGTCACTGTTAGTGCTCCATCACGATGGCCAGTAAATCAACAGCCGGTGATTAGGACCCCTTATCAGCGTTACTCCTGGACGTAGTTCGCATCTGGAGTCAAGGGTTCTTACTCGTAATGCATCTTTCACCGTGTCTGTGTTTACATCCAGAGGAAACGAAACTGTTGCTATGCACTCAAATCAAGACGTGTTTAAGTTATTTTTAAGTTGAATTATTGCGCCATGTGTTTATTTATGTACTTGCTTAAGCTGCTTGCACGCGATCAAATTGTCGCCATATTCAACGCTGCATAAGACTTCTCAAGACTTGCCAATGTATTTTACAAGTTTGTACTGCACTATATTGCATTTATTTACAATACATTCCAGGGTATTCGAACATCGCTTCGCAGCTAGAATGTATGGAACATTTAAAAAACATTGCAAAGTCTTAATTATAGCCACAGTCTAGTTGAAATATATACATAAGAGTTTTACAATATAGTTAAATGTTATGTTTTATTTAACGACGGTCGCAACTGCAGAGGTTATATCAGCGTCCCCGGTGTGCCAGAATTTTGTCCCGCAGGAGTTCTTTTACATGCCAGTAAATCTACTCATATATGAGCCTGTCGCATTTAAGCACACTTAAATGCCATCGACCTGTCTCGGGATCGAACCCGCAACCTCGGGCATAGAAGGCCAGCGCTATACCACTTTACAATATAGCTAGTCTACTAGTACAACACAAGGGGTTAGAATCGATATTTAATACAAGACAGAAATATTCATCCAGCGTTGTTGATTGTCATAAATTCACCTACAGAATAGAAGGCGTGAGAAATTAGGTACTTCGTTAATTTGGTCCTAAATAATCTTATGTTTCGAGTTTCATTTTTTATATCCATACGGAGACTATTAAAAATATTTGCTGTCATATAACGTACATCTTTTTAATAGCACGATAGACTCGCCGATGGAGTACGAAAATCACTTTTGACAAGTAATTATGCTATGAATTGTTGAATTAGTTACCGTTTTCACGTTTACATACCAGGAAGTTTATTAATGAAAAAAAAATATATATATATATATATATACTGACAAGTCATGGTCATTATTTGTAAAGTTTTGAAAATGGGTCTACACGATTCTATAGATTTGGCACCTACTATTATTATAATTACTCTTTTTTGTAGTAGGAATATACTGTTACTATCTGTAGAATTTCCCAGAATATTATTCCAAAACTCATTACCGAGTTGAAGTAGGGTATGCAAAATATATTGCTTTAAGGTATTGATATTTACTGTCTCTTACATACGCAATTGTCAAACCATTCAAATGCTTTATATGTCTTTGATTGTCTTGAAAGTAAATAAGAACATGTTCTAATTGATCATAGACTTGACAATTTTTTTACATTTTCAAGACAGTTTAATACATATTTTAGTAAGTCAATTAATATTTTACTGTATTAGAATACTTCATTTCTTTTAATCTTTATAGGCCTATACTTGCTTCTAATCGTATAATAGTCAATTAAATACCATTCGAGTTTTGGTTTTCTCTAGATAAATCAAAACCTCTAGTGAGATTACTGTTGATAATCATATCTTGGTCTTGCTTAGATTAATAATTATATAATCCATATTTCTCGCTGCTATGTGACATTTCATTTAAAAGTTGTGTAGTCCAATAATAATATGTGAGAATACAACTGTAAACTATTATCGGCATATCGAATATTAGTAAATATTTCTCCATTCAGGGGAATATCGGCATTCGTGTTTTCAAGAACTTCATTGAATTAATCTTTCTGAATATGCATTGAATATTAGAGGCGACAGTCTTTGACAATTCTTTTTCAATATTTATCAATCTTTGACAAGATTTTTGTAAAGTATTGAATTGAAAGAAAAATTTGATCGTGTTCAAGCGGCTTTACATACTTATTTACTTACTTCATCGACAGCAGTGAAGTATCGACTAGAAAATATCAATATGGAAACGTTAACATTTTAGTTTAACGCGCTAATAGTTCGATATATCGAGATTACAATTTAGCACACCTTACACGTTATTTTCTACCAATCCCCTGGGGATAGCGCCAAGAAATAGGATCTTATATTCAACACGCCATTAGCGTTTCCGGTTTCTCTGTAAGACCCCATCAAGACAGGAACATAACGAAGCCTCAACACCCCGTCTATCTGTTCATCGGGTCGCAGCACCCTACACAACCCTCCAACCACATCACTAAAACCTCG
Source organism: Periplaneta americana (assembly GCF_040183065.1). Lineage (NCBI taxonomy): Eukaryota > Metazoa > Arthropoda > Insecta > Blattodea > Blattidae > Periplaneta > Periplaneta americana. The sequence goes on along the minus strand of NC_091127.1, from coordinate 41,068,095 downwards.
TACGGAGCCAATATAAATGCTAAACAAGCCAGGCATAAAAAATCATTCACTAAAGAAGAGGGTCGTAAATATTATCTTGTGCACCCTTTTAATCCTTTTCTTTCATCCCCCATTTTGACATGTTTTTAGCGCCTACTTTAAGTGGTTGGATTCACACCCTTACCTTACTAACAATCCAATGGAAAGAACTACGTATAATGTGTAGGCCTATGGGTTGTGACGTGTTACTGCAGAAAATACAAGAGATAAGACATCTGCGTTGTGAATATACCTCAGTTGCAATGAATGAATTATTTCCTTCATTCTATCTTATTTTCTCATATCAGTGTGGTTTTTATTATTGTTATTGTTATTATTATTATTATTATAACTATTAATATTATTATTTTTATTATTATTTATTTATTTATTTATTCTGGTGTAGTTAAGGCCATCAGGCCTTCTCTTCCACACCACCAGAAATATAAATACAATAATAGAAATAGAAAGGAAAAAAAAAACTATAAACAAAGTAAAGCCACACAAAAATATACATATGTTGCAGTCACACAAACTTTAAATGAGTGATTAAGTATCATAATTAATTGTATCCTAACTAATTAACTAACATAGGCCTAAACAAGAAACTTGCAATTAGATTAGATTAGATTAGATTAGATCTTTATTAGCCGATAGAATTACAAGCATTCATGGCGTCGTCAGTACACAAGAAAAATGACATAACATACAATATAATACAAAAATAGACAATTCTAAATAAATTTAACAGTTTAATATTATGTGACATGCAAAAAAAAAGAAAAAATTATATATATATTGATCTTCAGTCTCCACTGTTCTCTTTTTGCTTTCCCTGTCTTTTCTTCAACTCTGAGTTATCTGAAACATAAATGGTCAAGGGCAGTATCAAGAAACGTTAAATACTAAAATTTTAAATTTAGATATTCATTTGTGCAAAATGGCATATGTGTTAATAAAATGTTCTTTACCTCTTTTTTTAATTTTCTTATGTTAAGTTCTTTGATTTTCTGTGGAAGTTTATTATATAAATTGCGGCCTCTATGTGATATGCTGTTAAGACTTCTGGTAAGCCTGTGGTAATTCAGATGTATGTTTTGGGATGTTCTGGTGTTATACTCATGATAGGTTGAATTTGTTTTAAAGGAATCTATGTTTTGATGAATAAAGCACACTGTTTCTAAAATATATATGCAGGGTACAGGTAAGATTTTTAGTTCTCTGAAAATTTTTATACTTTCAGTCCGAATAGGAACTTTTTTGATGATTTTGAGTATTCTTTTCTGCAATTTGAGGACTTGTGTCACTTTTGGAGAAGATCCCCAAGTAATAATGCCATATGATAGTATTGAATGAACATATCCAAAATAGACTGATATTAAAAGTTCCATGGATGATATCTTCGCAAGGACTCGAAAAGCATAACATAATGTAGATCTAGAGTAAAAAAAAACACACACACACACACACAAATCAACACTTCTAGCAATACCTAAAAAAGCATTAAATGAGCCGTTCTGAGCAAAAGTGGTGTAAGTCAAAATAGGGTAATGAGGTTTAAAGTAAACATTCCGTAAAATATAAAGCAAAGTAGCAATTAATATGTGCTTCTTGCTATCCACTGACTACTAATAGATTAAATAAATTGAATATTAATTGCTACTTTGCGCTGTATTTTACAGAATGTTTACTTTAACCCTCATTACCCATTTTTTACTTACACTTCTGCTCTCAACGGCTCAAATAAGACATTTTCCAATTCAATTTTGAATTGTATGAAGTCCGGCAGTCCGTGACGTCATTAGGTAACGAATTCCAGAGGCGAGGTATTTCTGCAGTAAACTATAGGAGGATGAGTATAAAGACATTCTATGATGAGGGATAGAAAGAAATGCTTAGGCGTAATAGATCAACTATTGATAAGATTTTCTGTATTCGACAGATATTGGAGAAAAAATGGGAGTATAAGGGTACAGTACATCAGTTATTCATAGATTTCAAAAAGGCATATGACTCAGTTAAAAGAGAAGTTTTATATAACATTCTTGTTGAACTTGGTATTCTCAAGAAACTAGTTCGATTAATTAAAATGTGTATCAATGAAACTTACAGCAGAGTCCGTATAGGCCAGATTCTGTCTGATGCTTTTCCAATTCAATGTGGGCTAAAGCAAGAAAATGCACTATCACCTTTACATTTTAACTTCGCTCTAGAATATGCCATTATGAAAGTTCAGGATAACACAGAAGGTTTAGAATTGAACGGGTTATATCAACTGCTTGTCTATGTGGATGACGTGAATATGTTAGGAGAAAATCCACAAACGATTAGGGAAAACATGGAAATTTTACTTGAAGCAAGTAAAGCGATAAGTTTGGAGGTAAACCCCGAAAAGACGAAGTATATGATTATGTCTCGTGACCAGAATATTGTACGAAATGGAAATATAATAATTGAAGATTTATCTTTCGAAGAGGTGGAAAAATTAAAATATCTTGGAGCAACAGTAACAAATATAAATGACACTCGGGAGGAAATTAAACGCAGAATAAATATGGGAAATGCCTGTTATTCGGTTGAGACGCTTTTGTCATCTAGTCTGCTGTCAAAAAATGTGAAAGTTAGAATTTATGAAACAGTTATATTACTGGTTGTGAAACTTGGGCTCTCACTTTGAGAGAGGAACAGAGATTAAATGTACATTTAAACACTTAAAATGTTTACTGTCTATGATTGTAATTCGTAGAGACTAGTAAAGCACGCACTCATGTGTTTTATTTCAATTTTGTGCTGAAATTTATACTTTTTCGTTGTTAATTCGAAACTTTGATTCGATGCGTTTTACTTATTGTAAAAATCATGTGTAGACAAATTCTGGGCGCCAGGTAGCCATGGCTACTAAAAATTGTATTTGACGCCTGAATCGTTTATTGAGTTAAACTTTTTTTAAGACTTTGATTTCTTTTATGTCACTATAACTAATACAAAATGTTAACAAAAGCGGTTGTAGGAAGAAATTCGAATCTGTTTTAAATTAATATCATTACATTGATTATTTATTGATAACAGCGATAATATCATCATATAAACCGTTACATTTGTTTAGCATCTCAAGATATTGTCCTCCATAGCTTCAGGGCATCTTTGATAGCGTGTGTTTGGATTGCATAGATATTTAATATTGTTTAATAATTTTATAAATGTATCTTTATCTTAGCTCGAATGGTTATCTCACTGCATGTCTGGACGAAATGTGCTGGCTCCTGAAAATAAAGGGACTGTTCCAATTTTTCTGGTTTCGTCTATCTCTGGTAAAAATTATTTTTATGCTCGACCATGCCGAAATGTAGTAATTATACACCTGGTAGCAGCCCTTTAATGGACCTAATTAAAGTACACCTATTCATTAAAGTTCAGGTGTTCCATCAATCAGAAAATATCATTGTAGCAATATGAAAGCGCAAGTATCGATTATTCTCGGATATGCAATCGAAAGACAACAATAAATCAATAAATCACCTATATTTGAAATAAAGTCAGTTCTGATACAATAATAATTAGCGTTAATTGTAAATAATATTCAAATAAATTCAATTTGTCATCTCGTTTTTCAATGTCAAGGTCAATGTCGACATCTGTTTCTCGGAAAAAATCAATACTTTCGCGTCTGCGCACATTTCACAATTTACGAGCTTTTGCACAAGGTCAGTTCCGATCCTCAGTCAGATAAGAATAACATGAATACTTATGAACAATTTAAAGTTAGAAATATGGTCGAGCATAAAAAGTATGAAACTTGACTATTATGGTAATTAAGACGCTCGTATGAAAATTATGAAACTCGCTTATCTGACCGAGGACGACTATGTGCATGATAATCATAGAAAGTGGCGCCCTCAACTTAGATTTCGCGAATCTAAGGAAGAGTATAGACCATCTGCCGAGGAAACACCAAGTTACGATGGTCGAGGGGTCAGATTATGAGTTGCTGGCGTTCTCTCATTTGAATAAGAGCTGCGGGTGGACCCCTGTTCCAAGAGCTCATATCGCTACAACTCTGATGAAGTGGCAATAATTTAAAACTACTCCCGCTCATCGAAACTGAAAGTGACTGTTTTTACTAGTTAAAGCTATGAATAATAAAGCGAACCTAACCTAACAGACGGGGGCTACAGAAGTGACAAGTGAAAAGAGATTTTTATTTCTTATTCTTAAGATGTTCTTTTCTTTCGTTCGTCTTTTTTATTCCTCCCTTTTTCCTTAGCATTTCACGCTGAGAGTGTGTCGCCTCCTGGTGTTAGAATCTTTATTTAAAATGACAAGAGGAATGTTACGAGATAAATAAGTGAAGAGAAATGACGTGTAGAGGAAAGAGGGCCTGAAACCCCCTGCTATAAGGACGAAGGACCCTTATTTCTGTATGAGAAAAATAGTTCAATTCACAGCTCAGATATCTGACCGCTGTTTTGTGTAACATTGTTATCGCCAACATCAAGAGCTGAGAATGACACAACACGACACCTTTATGAATACAAAATGGCAGAATTATATGGAACGAATCAATTAGGGGCAAAGGGTTAGTTCAGATTCCATTAATCTCCGACACAATTGCTGGAAATGCTATTTGTACAACGCATTACATTTTACTCAAGCTAAAGATAAAGCCCGTCACCGTGTAAGCAGCCACTAAGGTACAAATTTATCGATACGTCGAATCTACAGCCGTGAGTTCGAATCCTGTCTCACAAACATTCTCATGGGTGCAGATAAAAAAAAGTTATTTTTTTTCTTCTACCATGTTAATAATGTCAAAAAGTGCTTGTACAAATTTTCGCCACTCGAACGCAATTACGAGGGCCGTAAAAAATAAGTTTCTCTGAGGCCGTTTACAGAAAGAAAACACATTTTCATTGGAAAAATGTTTTTGGAAAAGATAAAACTGTTGAGCTACTTTTCAACATATTCCCACTGGAATTAAGACATTTGTTATACCATGGGATCGACAGAGAGGTCCAGACAGGTGTTAGACAGTGGTTCCTATCCCAGGCGGAAGACTTTTACGACACAGGGTTACAAAAGTTGATGCTCTTCTATTAAAAGCTCCCTTGGACATTGGTATCCTCTTTTTGACTTCTTGGCAGCAGCTCAAGTTACTGCTTATAGTGCACCCAAGTATTTGAAGCTGTCCACTTGCTGTACTGCCTCATTTAGATTCGCAAGTTTACTTTCTATATTTTCTTCCCATGACTATGGTCTCCGCCTTATTTGCATTTATTTTCATCCCATACTGCTCACAGCTGTCAATTAACATGTTAAAAAGCCTCGCAATTCACTCTCAGTGTGAGACTGACTTTTCATCGACTATTTTCTTTATATGACGTCATTCCATTTTCGACCAATGAAGTGTAATGAAATTCTGAATTCCAACCAATTACAGTCACACTTTGCGATAATTTTTGCAGCTAGATTTATCGCTATCAATTTATCGCATGGTCGTTCTTTTGTTTAGTCGTTGTCGCCTACTGTTTCTCCGTAAATTGCTGATCATGAATGCATTAAGATGCAACTACACGGTTAAACTTTTCTTTCAACTTTAAAGCAATAACATTGATATTTAATATTAATTAATATATTTACGCAGTAAAGAGTTCAAAACGGCGCACCATGTAGACACAAAATCTTCATGCATCTTAATTGAACGTACCTTTTTAACTTGATTCTTTCAATATTCTTCCCAGATTGCACGCATATGCGATTGGAATATTGAACTGTGTAGATGCAGCTTTAGTTCCGTTATACACTACAGCGAGAATGCGCTTGTCGAGCTATAAAAATGCTTTCGTGTAGCACTGATTGTAACGGTCGAAATAAGGCATAGCTGAGATTGGTCCTGTTCCCACAGGTAAATTAACCTATAATTGTAGCCTATAAAATTTGTATTTTGTGAATGAAAATAAACAATTAATAGAAAGTTAGATGTTCAAATTTATGTAACATCATCGCATATCAAACCCAATGACCTTGCATAGTAATAATGTCTTTTCATCAAACTGCCTTCCGTATGGCGTAATAAAATTTCGTGTTTTAATTAGGCCTATCTATAGAAAGATGGCTTCACTGCGTAGCAATATGTCTCGCTGTGAATACATAAGCATTGGTATATAGCTGTCCCCACTGTTACTGTTAAAGTAAATTATGATTTCAGCAGATAATAAAATGTATTTATGTTATAATAATAAGAGAAAAGTGCAGTACATGTAATTAACATTGTTAAACCTGTATTTCGCTTTTCGTAATTGGCATTACTTAATAATAACATTGAATTTCTTTATTGCAGTTATCGATATTCATCTACGAGTATTTCAACTTCACAATATCTGAATAGGATAAGTATTCGTTAATATACAATTATTAATATTTTGTGATCGAATTTTTTGGGATATATTATTTACAATTTTATTTTATTCACGAAATTGTCCTAATAAATGTCACTCGAGGTCTGAGACTTCCCAGATAAATCTCAGACCTCTCGTGATAATACTACAGATAAAATACAGCAATAAAACGAACAAACAAACGGTATTTTAAATACACTGTAATAGTAATATGCGTTACAAGAGCGGTATGTTGAAGTTTACATGTTCGAGGAAAAGTTTGAAACAGCGAAACGTAGTTGAGCTTTTTTAATTTCCGAGAATTGAAAGAAAACATACCGCTCGTGTATCGTACATTATTTGTGCGAAGATCGTTTATTACATACCTGAAAGAGGAATTTCTAATTAGTTGCAATGAAATCTCCATCTTGGTTTCTGTTCGATGACGGCAAACTTGCAAAACAAAAATATCTGTCTTCAACATTGTTGCTTTCAAATGTTTTCTGTGTTTACTATACTCCAGCAGGCCGTGATATACGTCTGTCTTTTTTTTTTCCCCCAGTCTATAAATGCGAACTTAAAACAAACGGTAAGGTTATATAATGATTTAGAGTTTACTTAATTTTTGCAAACATTTAAAAACAATAATTAACAGTACAATTTAGGTGAAATTGCAGTGGTAAGTTTCTAATTTATAATTATTACTATATTAAACGCCTCTAAAAATAATATGTTAAAAGCCTAAAGCAGTAAAATCAATATGACACTTAAGCGGTAAGAAGAAGGAAATTATTATGTTTGTTAGGTTGGGAATACTGAATGTGGAATTTTAGACTTACTGCGGATTGGTTTTGTGCGGAAACCAAGCAAATACGCACGATCTCGCATAAAAGAAATTATTATGCTTTCAGTTACAAAAATGTGAATCGTGTTTCCCTTCTCTAACGTATTTATTACTACATACATTTGTAAAGAATAATAAACATGAAATTATGAAAAACCAAAAGAACAAAACTTACAGTAGGCTATGACCAAAATTGTTATTTCAATTGCGTATAAATTACTTTTAATGTGACTATTACACTTTTACTACGTCATACTACTTTTGACCAATAAAACTGTACGAAAGGACGTCTTTTAACCAATCATGGCTGCGTATCGCACAATTTTATCGCGTCCCTAGCATTTGTTTAATTTTATCGCTTCTCTAGCATTTGTTTGTTTTTATCACTACCCTAGCATTTGTTTCTTTGTTTGCCAACATTTCAAACTTCACTGGTCTGGACTTCAAAAAGCAAAAAATTACAAACCATTCCAGTCGATGAACAGCAGTTTCAAATATGACTCGCATTGGCATTCAAGAACAAGAATTAATAAAGATCACTGGTCATAGCTATGAATCTTCCCTGAAACCCTATTTACAGATAAATGAAGAGTACCATTCGGAAATCCTGAATAAGTTGAGGAATAAACCATGTACATCAACGAGTTCCACTTCTTTTACGTACACGTCCAATATAACCTCAACTGAACCACCAACCACTAAAACATTCAAATTTAAAGGTTGTACTTTCAATAATTATTCCTTTTAAAATTATTCATGTTTATTTTTTATTTCATCGTCCTTAATTAAAACTTTTCCTGTTTATTTCATCACCCCTAATTAAAACTTTTCGAACACTTGTTTATATTATTTATGTTATTTTATAGCTTCTGCTATATGATATGGATAGTCACGTATCAGAGATTGTTTAATATTAAGATTTATTGAAAATCATCTGTCAAGTGACGTTGATTACTGGGATCCGGATAAATGAAGTGGAATGCAACTGTTTTAATAAAAATGAAAATCAACAAAGCCTTCTTGACTAGTAACCGTCCACAGAGTACAATGAAGATTCCATAGTTGGCACAACAGATAACAAGAAAACAGCTAATCATAACACACTACTGCCATCTAGCGTAATATTTGTAATGTTGAGATGGTACAACAATACATTTGAAGGCAGTTGTATTTTCGTAAGTCAATTAATATTTTATTGTATTGGAGTACTTCGTTACTTGTAATCTTTATATTACATACTTTCTTCTAATCGTGTAATAGTCAATTAAATCCCAATCGAGTTTTGATTTTCTCTGGATAAATCAAAACCTCTAGTGAGATTGCTGTTGATCAATACACTTAATTTTATCGAATTCTTGGTCTTCTGAATACGAACCACAACTGCCATGAAAATAACCCTTTCGAAAATATGGAAGTACATCTAATTTTTACTGTGTACTTTATTCAAATTGGAGAATGCATTTGAGAACTACTGAGAGCTCACATTTCAGATCATATTTTATCGATAAGGCCAGCTATTCAGAGTGCTCCGCCAAGAACATAGGCTGTTTGTTTCCCTTAAAATGTTAGGTAGGGTGTAGAAGAAGATGTAATATTGTCCATCTATTATGAAGACAGCCCACTTACCGGCAAGTCACTACGGTACAGGTTATCCCCAGCAGGGGGGTTGCTCTTCGTAGTATCTCAAAGCTCAATTCTAGCCTTTGGAATCCAAAGAAATCTAGTTCGAATTTTATTTACCTTGCGTACTTTAAAATTTATCATCTAACCTATTATTTATTTTCCTCAAAATGTAGTTACCAGGGTTTTTTTTACAATGTAATCTTATTCATTACAATATATGACATTAAACATTAACGGTCTTACTAAAAAACCGTGTATAGTTTTTATACGAGACTTATGCAGAGTTGGGATGGAAAACGTTGCTAATAACCCATGCATAAGCGATGGATGTATAAACAGCCTGTAACTATACATGGGAATAGCCTTGCAGTAGTTATGTACACGAAACCTCTTGTTTAAGTGCTGTATGGTAGTCCCTCTAACAGCTGTTCGTATCGACTGTCATTTTATGATGATGGTTGCCTTGTAACCACAGGAGAACAAACCAAAGAGCATAGAAAAATTAGAATAATATTGCTGTGGCTGTACTCTTTGACCAAAATATAGCATGGTAATCGATCAGGCTCATTTGTACTATCGACACTTAGCGCGGCACACTGGCGCACACTATCGGCTGCAATAGAGAACCGCAGTTATTCTAATACTTACTTACTTACTGGCTTTTAAGGAACCCGGAGGTTCATTGCCACACTCACATAAGCCCACCATTAGTCCCTATCCTGAGCAAAATTAATCCATTCTCTATCGTCATATCCCACTTCCCTCAAATCCATTTTAATATTATCTTCCCATCTACGTCTCGGCCTCCCTAAAGGTTTTTTTCCCTCCGGTCTCCCAACTAACACTCTACATACATTTCTGGATTCGCCCATACGTGCTACATGTCCTGCCCATCTGAAACGTCTGGATTTAATGTTCCTAATTATGTCAGGTGAAGAATACAATAAGTGCAGTTCTGTGCTGTGTAACTTTCTCCATTCTCCTGTAACTTCATCTCTCTTAGTCCCAAATATTTTCCTAAGAATCTTATTCTCAAACACCCTTAGTCTCTGTTCCTCTCTCAAAGTGAGAGTCCAAGTTTCACAACCATATAGAACAATCGGTAATATAACTGTTTTATAAATTCTAACTTTCAGATTTTTCGACAGCAGACTGGATGATAAAAGTTTCTCAACCGAATAATAACAGGCATTTCCCATATTTATTCTGTGTTTAATTTCCTCCCGAGTATCATTTATATTTGTTACAGTTGCTCCCAGATATTTGAACTTTTCCACCTCTTCAAAAGATAAATTTCCAATTTTTATATTTCCATTGCGTACAATATTCTCGTCACGAGACATAATCATATACTTTGTCTTTTTGGGATTTACTCTCAAAACCTTATTCCCTTGCTGTGGTCGTGCCAGAGAATCAGTCCCATTCCGAGGCTTATTTGAAGGATTCGTAACAAGCTGTTTTTTACGGTGAAGGGTTGTTAGCCCTTCGCCCAACTCCCAAGTTGGAGGACCACCCCTCATTGGCTGTCTGCGATTGCTTATTCATTATAGTCACAGCTACCCTCCATATCTGGAGGCTGTCTCCTCGATCCGCAACCTGAGGACGCGTCATACCGTGGTGATAGGGACCCACAATAATATCTTTCATAATGAAGTAATGACGAAGCTATGACGTAGCTGTGTAACAGTTGTAGTGTTATATACGGGATACGCAGTGATTATTAGTAAGGAATTTACACACGACTTTAAATGGTAGCCACTTTATGTTGAAACTTGTCGACAGCACTAAACTTTCGTTTGAGAGCAGAAGCGAATTTTTTCTTATAATACTAATTTTCAAATTTGTTCAAAAATATGTTTGCCACTACGATCCCTTTAACTGACTGTCTTTATTTTGTCTACAGTGCATCAATGACAGAAAACAGACTTTCAGATTTTGCATTGCTACTTGGAATAGCAAAATAAATGTGACAAAGTGTTAGTAGCTCAGAAGTGCGCCCTACCTGTGATTATTCTTCTACATGTGATTATTGTTCTAAGTCAAACATATCACCTGGGTGTCATTAGTGAAACCTACGCTAACAGGCGGGCCATCCTGCAGCAGCCCTCAAAGAGCCAGATTCCATCTCCAAACGAGATCTGGAACACGCAGACCTAAACGCTTAGAAGCTGCGTCAACATCAGAAACCCGTACTACTCTCAATATTTCACCCAGTTCATTTTTAATTATTATAGATCAGCGGTGACCAAAACTCGAGCTGCAGTGATTACATGCGACAAACAGCCTATGAAGTAAGGAAACGGAGGAAAGGTACTTGGCATGAAAACTACAACCAGTGGTGGTTTCTGTACTAACATCTTGATCAAACCCGCGGATAAAAGTCTCAAGCTTCGCTGTATCAGTAATGTCACTGCTGTAATCAAGAGCCAGTGAATAATAGGCCTATAGATTTTTCTTGCTTCTTTTTTAACCTTCATTTTGAATATAATCAGGAGTTTTCTAAATTCTTCTCTCGATGCTTGGTCGAGAAATTCGTAGTTTTTCAAAATTAAAAACTTCTTATGGACAAATTATTTGAGTTATTTTAATCATTACTCTTTTGAGAAATTCTGTTCTATTAAAAGGCTTTAGAGCACGAGATATTTCAAACCCCATTAGGTAGCTGCCTTCCTTACATTTATATATGTCATCTTTCTCTTCCTGGCTATGATTTAAGACATGTCAATTCTTGGCGTTGAACAGTTCGTTGGCATATAATATTGAACCAGTTTTTTTTTCACAATATTATTACTAAATGAATAACTAATAAATAGTTACCCTCACCTAAAGATTAAGAAGATTAAAATTGAGATAAAAGCCTAATAATTTTATCCTCCTAGAGAGAAGATCTAAAAATATCAATATTCATGCATGTATAGAAGAATGAAAGAAACAAATACTTAGTGGTCAATAATAATAATAGTAATAATAATAATAATAATAATAATAATAAATTATTCAGTGTAGCCATTAATGTTTCTGTATACTCCTAATTGAACCGTTGAGCAAAGCAAACATATTACATTCTGTCCGACAGGACAACAAAAACGTTCTCCTTCTCATTCTTTAGGAAACCACCTCTTACTGCTTGTAGAGACAGAGTTTGCAGAGCGACATGATACAGCCACTGCTTGCCTTCAGTACGTGAATGAAACACACAGCAATGTACAGGAAACTCCTCGTACCCATTTGAATGTCTGTGATTACACGATGTTATCACGACACCTTCTTTGGTCACAGCTGTTGTAGATGATAGAAATTATGATGAGGTGAAGAGTGTTGGTGGAATGAAAGAGAAAATGGGAATAGCTCGAGAAGAACCACCTAAGACTCGTGCTTTTTCTACAACAAATTTCATGACAATGTCTGGGATCTAACTCGGGCCGTTACGGTGGAAGACCAGCAAGCTGATGTTGAGTCACAGATGGGGCAAAGTTTTGGGTCACTTGTGACACTTATTAGGAGAAAACATCGAAGGTGAGCCAATTGATAGAAAAACCACACGCTCCTCCTCCGGTATCACAATGTGTGTCGAACTGGACTTAATTTTCATTTATGAGGGGAAAGTGGCTCGGCTTCCTTCTCTACAATTTGGTTGTTAGGGAGTCTCCATGCCAGGGTCAACTTGCGAAGGGATACAATCTGCTATCCACAATACAAACAAATGAGAAGAAAATTACCTAAAATTAGCCTACATTACAGTCGACTCCCAATTATCTCCAAATCTGGGCTTCCTAATAAGGAACTCCACGCGTTGATTGCTCCCGCTGCATGTGTATTAGAATACAAATCGGTTTCTGTTTAGAAATCAGTGGCCACGCTGATAGACCTACTTTCGTTTCCCATCTTCCACATTAGGAATGTAATTTATACCTTTTCCCCTGCCATTATATGAACTAGAAAGCACTGTAATACTGCTGAGTCAATTTCCATATTCTCAGGAAACACATGTTCCCAGAATTCACAAAAGCGAAAAATTATATGTAATGTAATATGTAGGACTAGGATTTTGATGAAATTGCATCTTTTTTCTAGTAAGCCAGAAACATTGCTGCTTTAGTATTTATATGTTATGTGATAAACTGACATATTTGTTAGAGCATTTTTTTTTTGCATTTTTTGCCTGTTTCAACTCACTAGAGCATATTTTGTTTTATTCGGTTATTTTTTAGACATTTTCATTTAATTTTGGTCATAAATCCCCATTATTAATGTAAAATAATATTTATTTCCTTTGATATTTTCTTTACATATTTTGTCCATTAATACCCATTATTTTGTATAATATTGTAATCGTTTTTCTACTCAAATATTGCCATTTTAACGTAGTACACTCCATGTAATGGATCATTCGAACCTCCCCTTCAATATAGACTCCTCTATACTTGCTAATTCCGGATAAGAGTGGCCTGGTGATAGACTACATGGAAACTAAAAGTACAGTAAATCCATGGGGCTACAGCCCATGAAGGGCCAAGACCGACCAGCCGACTGCTGACCTCACGTCCACATGCCGAAGCAGAGACGAACGATCATACATGGAAACATCAGGTAAAATAATTAATTAAAGTGTATTACTTAGAAAAAATTACGTAAAATTTAATTTAATTACTAGTCTAAATATTAAGATGTACGAAACCTCTTTTCCTACTAAGTCAATTATATAAGATCAATTTTTAGGACATTTTAAGGGCATTTTTGTAAGATTTTTAGGTCATAAATGCATTGTTTTTAGGATTTTTTTTCATGATTTATAGATCATCAAAAGCCTAACCCTAGTAATATGTGTGTATGTAGGCCTATGTATGTATGTATGTATGTATGTATGTATGTATGTATGTATGTATGTATGTATGTATGTATGTAACTTATGTATGTATGTATATATGTATGTATGTATGTACGGTACAACAAAAAAAAGAGGGCAAAACTTTAGATATGGGTTTCTATATGTAGGCACGTTGCGATACTATCGATATAAGTAGGTATCGATACTTGTGATACTGTGATCATTTAATAATAATATTATTATTACTACTTTATTGCTAGAACAAAGATACATATTGTTTTTATATACCCCTAATAATCACTCTAGCAATCCTAGGAGTAATTTAAATACTCGTGCTCAGAGGACATTCCACATAATTTTAAGACTATTATTAAATAGTAGAATTTAAAAAACAGATATCACAATAATTGGAACTTTAAATTTTCTTTCTAAACAATAATTTTTAATTGATTTTTTAAAATAAGGAGTATTAGCAAATTGTATGTTTGAGAATTTAGCTGTTATCTTGTTATAGATCCTTGGACCGGAGTTGTTACTGTGATTACTGTATATTTAGGTTCTGACAAGCATATGTTGTCTAATGTTTTAGTTTGATATTTATGTGAATACAAATTAAATATATTTCGGTTTTTATGTACGAAATTCAATAATACGTTGTCATAAATTTGATGGATATCAAATACTTTAAATTCTGAATACAGTAGCTTGAAGGATAATCAAGAGGTTTATTAAGATTTTTATTATTCTTTTCTGTAGCAGAGTTATTGGTACGAGGGAGGTACTATTAGCAGTGACTTTATAGTTTAATAATAATAATAATAATAATAATAATAATAATAATAATAATAATAACGGCTTTATTTAACCTGGCAGAGTTAAGGTCGTAGGGTCTTCTCTTAATTCAACCAGGATTAAAACTTGCTTACATAGTTGAACATACAACTGAATCGAATTTAAGTAATTCCATACAGATACAGTTTACATAATGACATCAAAAGAGGCAATTGAATAAATTTTATCTAATAAAACAAAAATAAACACAGTGGAATACATATTACTGTTGTTAGAATCAAATACATGAAATCAGAAGCCGATAATTCAATAAAATGTACTCGATAAAACAATAATAAACACATTGGAATACATATTGGTATTAAATTACAAGCAAGTAGAATTCACATAATTAAACTAGAAACTGACAATTGGATAAAATGTACACAATAATAATAATAATAATAATAATAATAATAATAATAATAATAATAATAATAATAACAATAATAACAATAATAATAACAATAACAATAATAATAATAATAACAATAATAATAATAATAACGGCTTTATTTAACCTGGCAGAGTTAAGGTCGTAGGGCCTTCTCTCACATTCAACCAGGATTAAAACTTGCTTACATAGTTGAACACACAACTGAATCGAATTTAAGTAATTCCAGACAGATACAGTTTACATAATGATATCAAAGGAGGCAATTAAATAAATTTTATCTAATAAAATAAAAATAAACACAGTGGAATACATATTACTGTTGTTAGAATCAAATACATGAAATCAGAAGCCGATAATTCAATAAAATGTACTCGATAAAACAATAATAAACACATTGGAATACATATTGGTATTAAATTACAAGCAAGTAGAATTCACATAATTAAACTAGAAACTGACAATTGGATAAAATGTACACAATAATAATAATAATAATAATAATAATAATAATAATAATAATAATAATAATAATAATAATAATAATAATATAGCCTATGAGTATATATAGTGGAATACATATTGGTATTAGGTGTTAAATGAACACGATTTACATAATAAAGTCATAAACAGAGATTTGAATAAAGAATACACAAAAGTGAACGCTGCGGTAAACATATGAGCACTAAATTAGAAGAAAATACTATTTACGTAATAACATTAAAAAGACGATTAAGTGTAGGCCTACACAATGAAAATAAGAAGCAAAAAATAAACACAGTAGAATACATTGCATTAAATATTTGCAACGCATTAGATCAGGCAACTGATCATAATATACTGTAACCAGTGTGGCAAAAACTCTCTATGTGCGTCAAAAATATCCCCTAAAATCATCAACTTCAACGTCTCGCGTTTTTCTGGAAAATGCATTCCAAAGTTCAAATAAAATGATACTCATTACTCTGATTAATCTCTCAAAAGAAATCTATTTAGTAGTAATGTTCTTCGCTATACAGGGCTACCGTAAGCATCTCCACTAAGATCGTTTTACATGGATTAGCTGTAAAATGCCATCAACCATTCATCAGAACATTCTATCAAATTAACACACCCAAATTTGAATACTAATTTAGATCCACTTTGGCTTCCTATGTGCCGGTTAAACCTTTGTATTTCGACCTTTTAAGTTCTATTTGGAATTGCTTAGAGGAATGAGGGTTCGCCTATCAATTCGGGCGGCAATGTTGTTCACACCCCTTTCTGATAGGACAGGTTGTTTACATAACTCGACTATCCCATACAAATCGTGAGCTCTGGTCGTGGAAGAGAGAGAGATGGAGAGAGAGCGAGAGAGAAGAGCCCAATACGATGCTGTGAAAATCGTCACAATTAAGATTAAAAAGATCGAAGCTGATGTTTTACCCCCCGCCTAATAAGATACGGGGGGCTCCAAGATTGATGTCTCGCCTCATATCTTTATTACTGGTGCAGTAGACAGAGCGTTACCATGTCCGCGGACACTCACTCACTCTTTACATTACAACGCTGACGACCGCCCGCACCACTCACGGTTACAATCTAAACTTAGATCAACGAGTTAACGAAACAGCTGCCACAAAGATATCCGTAAGTCTACTAGCGTTCGTGACCTATTCTATGGCTTTCGTGGCTCGAGAAATTTAGGGATGAAAAAGCCACCTTTCTTAGGTAAATAAATATTTTATTAGCACTATAATAGAAACTCGTAATTGTGTTTTAAGTTTCGGACAGGGCACCTGAGCATATATTTTAAATTTTATTTCACATAAAAAACCATATTTTGAATTTTATTAATGTAAAAAAAATACTAGTGGAAACACTAGTAATGCCCCAATTCGATTATTGTGATTTTCTACTGACTGACATCAATGTCAACTAGTCGCAAAGATTACGTGTTCATAATTCTTGTTCGATTCGTCTGCGATGTCCGTCACGCTGACCATATTACCCCATCCTTTCAAACTCTAAACTGGCTACGGCTTAACGAACGTAGAAATTTTCATTCCCTTGTTCTCCTTTTCCAAGTCCTTCACGCCTCTACACCTACCTACCTTGCCTCCCGTTTCAGTTACCTGTCATCATATCATAAACTATTGACACGCACGCAAAGTAGCCGCATATTAGCCATACCAATACATAAGACATCATCGTATTCATCATCATACACAATCTCGCTCTCGCGCTTGTGGAATACCTTACCCAGTGACATCAGAGACTGTCGGAATTTATAAGCGTTCCAAAGCAAACTTATTAACCATTTTCTTACTGCGTAGAGTAGGTTTAATTTTTACTTAGTTAATAAAACAAATTTCTCACTTCTTAACTTCTACAATAAACTGTCTAGCCTTTATTAATCAGTTAATCTCTTAGTACTTTGATTTTTATCGTATTTGTAAATTTAATATTAATTGTAATTATAATTATAATTGTATTCTTAATATTGTAGTTGTAATCCCCTGGTAGAGGGGAAGAGAAGGCCTGATGGCCTTATCTCTACCAGGTTAAATAAATAAATAAATAATAAAATTAATTTTCAAACATCCACATAAAAACACATAAAAATTAAGTTTTCATTAAATAATTTTCGACAAAAGCCCCATTTCAAATTAATCACCATCCGAATGTTCAGTGCAGCTGCTTAGACGTAACAGCTGGCAACTGTTTCTCGAAATTGCCTATCTGTGGACCTTTCTAACTACAGTATGCTGTCTCACCACAAGCGATAAGAGTTGTCACCACTAAAAATTGTACTGTAACTAACACACATGAACATTGATGTGACATTTAGGAGTGCCTTGTAAGTTATCATAACGCTGATTCAGAAAGCAATTATAATTTCATAAACATCGCTGCCTCTGTTTTCGTTTCCAATCATAAACATGTCTCTAAAGAATGCATGTTGTTTCTCAATGGTCAGGGCGCTCTTTTTCCCAGGTACAAGGCAGTGTTCCGCGATAATCGTCAGTCATTTGTGGTAGACAACTTGAGGATGAATCTCATTGTGTATTGTAATTCTTCAGCAGTTTGTGAGATAGCATAATTCTATGGTGTTCGGGTAAAGGGGGATAAGTTATTTTTTATGCAGATGGAATTTTGTTCTGCAGATGAACACAAGTTAAATTATACAAGTGGGTGTGCAAAAATCAAAAGAATACTAGCAGTTTATGTGTTTTATTTGAGTAGAAAATTATTTGTAATAAGAGTCTGATGTTTAATTTTCCTTTATCTCCAAACTCATTTTATGACTTATCTCTCTTTACCCAAACAACACAGAATTTATACTGATAAGTACTGCATATTGTTTATATTTACATAAAATAACTGAAACAGAATTAAATATTTTTTCCTTTTTTGTCACATATTTTCCCGATTTTTAGCACCTAAAAATCCGAGACCTAGTTATTACTGTAACTGATAAGTGAAATGTCTTCATTACCATAGGTGACGTAGCAGAAGTTTTCCTTTACTTATAACTAGATACCGCAATCTTAGTCAGTACTCTTTGAAGTTAAGCGAGTACGGAATTTGTGCAATGAGCCAAATGACTTGAAGAGTAGTAGCGCGCGACGCTGTACGATGTAAACAAGACTATTTCCTCATCAAGGACAGCCAAAGAATGATTTTAAAGATAGGGATGTGTTTTGTATTACAAAAGAATAAACAAAACATAATCTTTGCTGTGAACTTTTAACTTAAAATGCTGCTGTTTCACAGGCATTACTCTGAATGAAATGTTTAAGCTTATATTAGAGCAATCTTTAATGTAAAATGTTAACTTAAAATGTTAGGGTCTACTGCAATGATGTCAAAGCAAGCGCATTTTTTCTGACCTTGACGTCGCGCGCTGGTAGCAAGAGCTAAGTATGGAAAGAGGAAGGGTTGTGTATATGAATAAGCAACCTGTTGGATTAAGAAAACAGTGGTGCACAAACTTCAAACGGAACGTGAAATTTTATGTCGTTATTTTTATATGGCTTCATTCTGTTTAATATTATCTATATTGTCTGTAAAACAAAAGTACTAACACTGATTTCTTAATATTGCACTTGTGTTTTAAATCTTAATAACATAATAGAGAGTTAAGAAGGAATATTCACTTAAATTCCATAGTAGTATAATATTATACTGTATTAAGTGGATGAAACACATCATTCATAAAGAAAGTGATATTCTAAAGAAAGAATTGAGTATGACATGACAAGTTGGAATTTATATTGATGGTATCTTTAGCCTTACAAAAGTAATCAATAAACTAATCAAAACAATATTACAGTACAAAGCAAAGTTACCTAGGTACTGTATCTGTTTTAAGTGTAACTAATATTATATAACAAAACTCTTATCGCAATATGCTTTTAAGGTGACATTTGTGAGCAAGTTCCTATCATCAGAATATTAAATTATTCTCTCGAAATCTGCTGAAGCTATAGAGCTGACATTTTTACAACACATGGGCACGTATCTTTTGCTTATGATGTAACAGTAGTTGCTTTGTTAATTAATTTCCTTACAAACAATTTCCATGCGAATATTTTCAAAATGTTCAATACCCTATCTTCAGTAATACGTGTATAGCCTACGGTATATTAGATTTACGAAAACATTCTGTAAGGCTACTAAATAAATAGGCCTATACCTGAAAATTTCAGTTTTCTATATGAAAACTTGAGAAAATATTTCTTTTGAATAAAAAAATCAAACTTGTGAAAAATGAGCATTAAAATTAAAACTTAAATTCTTAAAATGCACTTATACTTCTCAGGCAAATCTAAAAATTAACATGGATACAGTTTTAATAAGTTCTCTTCCCTTTATGTATTGAATCAGTGCTGGCCATCCCTGAATATAGCTCGACCAAGCGGCATATACTACCTCTTTCGTCTGTAGCTTTCCTTACAAGCGCGCTTACTCCTGTGGGCATCAATTGACATGGTCTACTGTATCAGAGGCACTACCCTTAACAACATGTTTAAGCCTATATTACAATAACCTTTGATGTAAAATTTTAACTTAAAATATTACTGTTTAATAGGTACCGCTCTTAAGTCAATGTTTAAGCCTGTATTACGATAATCTTTGTTGTAAAATTTTAACTTAAAACATCGATACAACTCTAATAAAGGTACTGCCCTGAATGAAATGTTTAATCCTATATTACAATAATTTTTTCTGTGAAATTTAACTTAAAATACAGGTACTATACTGTAAAACAGATACTGCTCTTGTGTACAAGTGTACTTTCCAAGAAATTTCTAAAATATTTGTCCTCAACTTTGTTGAATGTTGGCCTGCACCATCATTTCATACAGATCTCTGCTAAATTCGTCGCTGAAACCGAATTACTATTTGAAGGTAGATCGTCAGACTCAGTTCTTTCTATCAATTTCAAATGGTTTATATATTTTTTAATTACAGTGCTGCTGTAAAGACCATCTTTTAGAACAGATTATGTCAGTCTTACATAAATTGCACACAATTATGTTGCCACTTACACAGGCATATTGTCTTCCGAATTCCTCTACTCCTGTACATTCACACTTGTTTTAGGCACCTTTATTTCAACCAGTAGTGTACAATATCACAAACATTGCTAAACTAAAGCATATTGTACTTGTTTAGGAGTAAGGAACTTGTATTTGTGAGCAGTGTCTACTGAAGGACACGTGACGTAATGTATAACCCGTGCACACTTATCCTCGTTCCAATGTTGCTGGACTAAGATATCCGTGAAGTGTGTGAGTTTATAGTCCCACAGTCACAAATTATTTTCAGGATCGCAGATACAAGTTGGGGCAGTGTATCGCGAATGTTTGTACAAAATTACTTTTTGCTAACTTATTGAACTTCCTAAACCTCATAATGCATCAAGGAATGGGACTCCTGTGACAGGAGAAGTCAAATGACAACATTAATATCGCAGGAGAAAGTCGCACATGTGACCATAGGTACGACACCGCATCGAATATCGTTGATGTTCGTGCAAAATGTCGTATGTTAAAATTACCAGTTTTTCAGGAAAGGAAAAAAACTGAATATTTTTTTTGGTTTCAGATCAAATTACTTTGAAACTTAAAATATTATCATAAAAACACATCTTATGATATTTTGCAATTAAATGTGAGCACCAAAATAATGCATGTCTAGAGGAGAAAAAATTGTTTGAAGAACACCTACGATATGTTCTTAACAGTTGCGGAATACATGATAAGTCTTATGGGTTTCAGTGGGAGTAAGTATGAAAAATGTATTGCGTATGTAACTAGATTATAAAACCTCAGACTGTGCCAACCCATAGATACGTCGGTAATAAAAGTGTACCTATTTAACAGAATTTTCTGAATATAGACTATATACAGTACATCGACTGACTCCAGTGTGTCTGGATTATTAGTTGGCTTGAGATGGTGCAACCCTCAAGCATGATGCTCAGACCATAGTCAAGCTATTTAACAAGATAACCAGAAAACTGCCCCCCGCTGTTACCTTAGCAATCTCCACCAGGTATTCTGTTGGACTTTCACCTGACAAGACGTGATCTATAAGGTAGAAAATACATCCTGACCCTTAGAGAAGACTAGACACAAATAATCAAATATATACTAAGGAAGTATGTTAACATAATGAAGTGTATGATATTCTCTTAATTAAACAATATAGCCAACGTAAGTAATTAATTAGATCAAAAGTTGTTTATACAAATACAAATATTACTCTACACTCAAGAAGTAAAATATCAACGGGGCGAAAAAAAAAGCATTATGTACGAAATGGGTAAGAAATGTGATAGGATCGAAATACTTTCATGGATTTTTTTTTTAATTTGGTTGCTTCGTCAATGAAATTTTCTCTGCTAGTACATGCAATAGGTAATATTATCTCTGGCGCTGCATGGGTGAGTTCGAATCTCCTGCAAGGCACTGCTGTTTGTTTGCTTTTATTGTTACGTTGTACGCTATTCTTCTTCAATAGAGTAGAACACCGATTATCCGTCACACTATTAACCGATTGGCGGATTATCCGACTGTTTATTTCTCGCTCTTTTTCTTTTCTTCAGAAATAAATAACTTATATGAAGTACTGTTTTGTACATTGTCTACTGTTCGAATTGCCGTTCTATAATATAACATTGTATATAAAATGTCTTTCACGGAAGTTAACCGAAAATGTGATGTACTTACTTACTTACGGCTTTTAAGGAATCCGGCGGTTCACTGCCGCCCTCACATAAGCCCTCCATCGCTCCCTATCCTAAGCAAGATTAATTCAGTTCCTACCATCATATCCCATCTCCCTCAAATCCATTTTAATATTATCCTAAGTATCGAAAAAAAATGGAAATAATTTAATGGTTTGAGAAAGGGAAACTGTGGCTCATCTCGCATCAGAATACGAGATTGGAGTTACAACTGCGCGATTTAGTAAAAAAAAAACAATAATAAAGTCTAAAAAAAGTATGCAAATCTACAACATGAGACCTCCTTTATTCCTATCTTTCCTGAGACAGTTATTACAAAGGATTTCCTTGCCGCTTAAAAACCTGTCGTTGATAACCATACTTAAATTAGTGAACTTCTGATCCGCTACCTAGCGAGTTAAATACAAGACCATGGAGGAAATTACAAAATCTTTCAAGGTACGGATTATCCGATTTTTTCGATCAACCGTTCAGTTCATCCCCTTCATTACCGCGGATAATAGAGATTATACTGTATATATTCGGAGATATGTCGACTGTACACTGCTAAATCTCAGTATTTACCATCTATGATTAGGTGAAAAGTAAAACATGAGACCTCTGATTATAAGATGAGTGACAGAAGATTAATAACGATTGACTCCAAGTCCGACAGCAATACTATTGCTGATACACTGTTATTTTATCATTACGTGACGTCACTACTTCTTGTTACACGTAAAATGTGACTTTTTCCCATTTATATCTCCTCCTTCACGATTTACTCAAGCCAAAATATCAGCAAGAAGCCCCTTCCGGAATTTTTAATCACTAATGTAACTTCAGCGTAACACGAAAATTAAAAATTCTCAGGTATAACCTTTTCGCTGTAAGAAAAATCCTAATGTAAGCACGTGGCTGTCATACTCGTGATTGGCTCCCAGTCGGAACACTCACACGATGCAGAAAAATATAGTTCCATATTTGGAAACCATAACCTTGTATTATTTGAAAATAAATATTGAATTCTAGTTATTAAATACGATGAAAGATATAACTTAACTCAAATGTAAAACGCTATGTAAAAGAAAAGCTACTTTTATATTTTCTTACTTATTTTGAAAGCGAATGAATACTAAGGGCCGAGTGTATAAACCATTTAATCTTAGATCAGAGGTTAAATTGATCCTCCTTCTAGTTGACCTTGGAATTTTGTGTTGTATAAAGTCCAATCTGAGATTAACTTGTCTTAAACTAAAGTCAACTTTGACTGAAGAAATTTCTCCGATTAAGTTAGATGATCCAAGTTCAGTTATTTATTTTCTGTTTGAAATATATGAGTGGCAGATTGTGCAAAAAGAATAACCATTATTATTAATATTAATAGATATGATATGTACATTTATATACATTTTTTTCAATTTCTTGCCTTAATACACAAACATTCTTATATTTTATAAGGCTTTATCGTGTTCAGCAGTATCACATAACATAACCTATAATTATATTTTGTTTATAACAACCATTAATTATTAATGGATATGATAGGTACATTAATTTTCAATGAGCTGTATTACTAAATGAAAATTGTCGTTTTATAAAGCTTTATTATGTTTAGCAGTATCAAACACCATAACATGATAACATTTCCATTATTTACAATGCACAAAACAAACCAGTGTCTCCAACAGAATGTACGGAAAGTCGCCAAAAAGTAATTGGAAAGTCGCTAGATTTCTCATTATCAACAAAAAACGATTAAATTTTGTCACTATGGGGTGCTCGAAAGGTCGCTAAATCCCTATTTAAGCCATATAAAAGTTAAAAGAATTGTCGTTGAAAGAGAGTTAAAGTCGCTACATTGGCAACATTGAACAAACCTGTACAACATAGCCCGCGCATCACATACTTCACCTGTTTATGCGATGTTGCAAAATCCTTTTCACGTGAACTTAGATTGCATCTGAACCAAGGTAATTTGATCGCAGAAAAGTTTTATGCAATAGAAGAAGTGTCTGAACTGAGTTCACTTTCCGATCTTCAATCAAAGTTGATCTTTAGTCAGGGAGTTTTATACAATTGGGCCTAAGAGTAATACCAAGATAGTCTGTTCTTGTAATACGCTCACGACACTTGACCTTGTTCACGTAAGCACGAGACAGTATGGCTTCTGAATCCACAGTGTGTGTGATTAAATTTTGAAAAATATATAAATCATTTTTTTTTAATCGTAAAAATATATTTTTTTCATATAGCTGAAGGACAGTGTTTTACACATAAGCTTACCAATTTTCATTATTGTACAGGATACAGTAATGGAGGGAAAAAATGTTGAATATTTCCAGAAAATTTACTGCTGTAAGTGTACCTAACCCCTTAAATATAAATATTCATTTAGAATTGATTAGAAAGCAGATTATTAAACCCTCGTTGAAACGGCTATCAAATATCTATCTACGTAAATAGAAGAAACTAAATACAATGAGAGGACGAAAGGAATATGCTAAGAAAGATATATATATATATATATATATATATATATATATATATATATATATATATATAGGTCCTACATCAAGGACATAAGGAGCAAACGTTTAAAAGTAAATATAACAATGAAAAATTCGTATAGAAATGGGGAGGGAATGAGACATAGAAAGATATAGAGAAAAAAGTAGGAAACGTACAAAACAGAAATGAGGAAAAGTAAGAAAGAGTAGGCCCTAATAAATTTAAACGAAGAAAGAAAAATTTAAGTAAAGACTGTAAATGAAATAGGAAGAAGAAAGAGTGAAAAATTAGATAATGCTCTGTAATATGTTTAGCAATTTTATATAAATACAAAACATTGAGCTGCACACATTAACATGGAATTCCAAAGTTGCGCAAAAGCCACCAACTTAAGAGAAAAAACACATTTTCACCTTTCCTTGAATTAAAATTGGACTTCACTGACTTCTATGGGTGCTATGCATAGACATTTCGCTAGCCCGCGCTACGAGCGTGCTAAACTAGCCCCGGCTATCGACTGATTATTTGTACAGGGTTCATATAATATCATATCGCTAACACTGGTTTATGAATACGAAAAACGTTAGTTCGCTGATCGTCCACCGGAAGCCGGCGCTAAGAATGTCTATGAATATGGCCCCTATATGACTCAGTTAACTCGAATTCTATATGCAAACTAATCGGTAAAATTAGGGAACAACGATTCAGAGATTTAAATGGAAATAGAAAAAATTGTTGTGTATGATTTGGTAGAAATCAATTTAAGTATCGATCGCTCTGGGGTCAGTATACGGAGCTCTGGACGATACATTCACCGACACTTTAAGGTCAAGTAATGGAGAATTTGTATCATTCTGCTTGTCCATGCTGCTGGAATTATTTTCAACTTTTAACTCAGATTTATAACACCGCTATTACATTACCAGTTCTTAAGCAGCCATTTGATGATACATTTGTTATTCTATTATTATCTTTATATAAAAAAATTCGAGTATATTGAAGCAGTCGCCATTCTCATTGTCAAGTAGTAGTAGAGAAGTGGCATTATAGGTTCTTTATTTTCTCATTCAAATCTCATTGAGAACCCGACAGGAAAATTATACTGTTTCATTATTTATTCGTTTTTTGTTCGAAGATTTTTTGAAAATAGCCCTCGTTAACGCGCACATCCTGAATCACGCAACTGTTTCGTATAAATTTCTACAAAAAAAGAAGGAACAACTGGGTACGATGTCGTTTACATATTTTATAAACTTGTATTTTCTTTTTAAGATGTTTTAAAACCTTTTTTATAATATTAAAAATGAGTTTCAAAACGTATTATAATGAGCTTTACCATATAATCACGCGCATTTAGACCTTCTTTTGTTTTTCTTTTTCCTTTTTTGTGTCATGATGGATCGTAATCATGACGTCATAACGAGTTGGGTGTGTTCTACAGTATTTCACGAGATGCGAGACGAGTGGGTCTACAAGCGTGTTGCTAATGTACGAGTGTACGACATGAGGTTAGGGACGATAATTTAATTTTCGCCGCTTTGTAATACATACAAAACGAGAATTACAAAGAATAGGAGTCATTCTTGTTCCCTGACTCAGTGCATGGGTGGTACAAGCGCCGGAATTTTTTCAGCATTCCCCAACGAAGACATAATCGTCGTGGTTACGAGAAAATAAATAAGGAAATAAAAAATAAATAAATCAATTAATCAGTCAATAAAATACTTCCTTGTTACTCCTTTGCTCTATTTCCAGGCCAAGTACTTAGTAGATACGAAGCCACTATCATGTACTATAACAAATAGGCTACTTAATAATGAACAGTTTGACTCGTAGACATTTTGTTTTTGCAGCATTAACTTCCCATGATTGTACGAGAAGATTCGAAGAGAACGGCAGTTACGTAGACTTTCGACTCCTCCTACTACCATTAATGCATAACACAATGCCAATACGGCGGTTGCTGTCATCTGCGATACAAAGAACTTTTCTGTTGATTTTCGAGTACGTCATTTTTTTTTTCCGGTTATTATATGCTTATTTAAGTTGTGTTAACTCTCACTAGTGGTTTTATATTTTATTTTATCCGTCTTAGTATTTATTTTATTATTGTAAATATTTTTGTTTTATCACTATTATTATTATTATTATTATTATTATTATTAATGAATTATTTTGCATTATCTTTGTACCATCTCCGGTACGATTATTCTATTATTATTATTATTATTATTATTATCATCATTATTACTATTATTATTATTATTATTAATATTATTATTATTATTATTATTATTATTATTATTATTATTGTTGCTGTTGTTGTTGTTACTATTATTTCTATCATCAGCATTATTATTTGATCCCTGTAAAATTTATATCGACTACTGGACTTACCCGAGCACGAGCATATGCTCAATTCGGGTATCTATTCATATCTATTCATTTCAAATGTAAATTGTAAATAAATTTGAATTTGAATTTTGAATTTGACATGAAAATCGATTATAATCGTGAGTTATGTTCTGCCATCTGTAAATCAGTGTCTAAACGTTGTGAATTGTGTATCGAGAAACAAAGCATTCATTTTGAACAAAATCTGTAATGTGCAGTCAAATATAAATTGAATGTAATTAAATGTAAGGAAGTATTTGGGGGGGGGGGGAAAGTGACCAAATTATTAGATCGTTCCAAGACATGAAAGCCTTTGTTTGTTGTTCATACTTCCTAGCTCAACATCAACATCTATTCAATGATGGCAATCTCTCACTTTATTTTTTTATAAAGCATAATTGCCACGTGTCTCAATACAATAACAACCAGTGATGCCACGTTTTAATTTTATGCTAAAAGTACAGGGACATCATTTTATTTTTATTTCAATTTTTAATGTACCTGAGTTTTAGAATGTACTTCACTCCCACCCCCTCTACCAGTAAACTTCCAACCTTCCACCAAACAGAACCAAGGTCGCGTATGCAGTCAAAGTTGCCTTACGGTCACAGTAAACAGTACTGAGATAGTGAGTGAAGTACGTTCCAGAAATATGTTCGCGTTTTCCAGTTACGAAAGAGCTTTCAATATTGGATCATATTTTCGCATAGGCACTGTCGTTCGTTTGCCTATGTCGCATCCCGGTTTCTCCCACCCGCTTCTGCTCGCCCTCTGTAAAGGCTAGTGGCGGGATTGTCTTAAATCTTTTCTGAAAACATGAATTTATGTTAGAAATTCGACGTCTACGTAATATTATACAACTTAAATAAAAGAGCCTCGTTAAGTAATTAACTGTTATGTGATTTCGCCTCTTTCTACGATCATGCGACAAAACCACTTGGACGGACAGTGGATAGCATGTCTGAGTAATTTTATCTTTTCGGATCAGGCAGAAGTGAAGATTAAATTTACAGTACGTAAGGTACTTAGAGTAGGTAGGCCTACAGAATTATTTAAACATGAGTTACATTAGTAAGAAGGACGAAAGTTATTTTTATTGGGTTATTTTACGACGCTGTATCAACATCTAGGTTGGTACGTTAAACCAAAGGTCCCGGGTTCGATACCCGGCTCCGGAACAATTTTTCCCTCGAAATTATTCAACATCTAGGTTATTTAGCGTCTTAATGATATGAAGGTGATAACGCCGGTGAAATGAGTCCGGGGTCCAGCACCGAAAATTACCCAGCATTTACTCGTATTGGGTTGAGGGAAAACCCCGGAAAAAAACCTCAACCAGGTAACTTGCCCCGACCGGGATTCGAACACGGGCCACCTGGTTTCGCAGCCAGACGCGCTGACCGTTACTCCACAGGTGTGGACAGGACGAAAGTGATAGGCCTAATTGGAATTAGGTACAACAGCCTATAGTGCGATAATATGCACAAAAGAACGGAAGCCTGTATCGAAATGAACGGCCACCATTTTCAAAAATGTGTTTAAATATCCATATTATGATTATTTTTCAATTTAACTTCTTTCTCTATATTGTACGCTAATGTGCTGTAGACAGTATAATATACACTGCATAATGAATATGTTCCAATGGACAGCTCAGTTCGTGAGTAAAACCAGTTATTGTTAATACAGTACTGTATTTTGATTAAACAAAAACCTAATGAAAATTATCAAACTCAAAATCGCGATATTTCCTAGTTTACGTAAATGGATGAACTACTTTTCTTCCCTCCTATACCTAGTAAAGTGATTTGTTTATATTTTACGCCAGTATCATCGAACTTGAGTCGTGGAAGGGGTAGCAAACGGTGTTTCCGGTTCTCAACCGTTCATTCAAAGGTATATCCAGGTTAATATTAGAAATGTTAGTAAAAATGAAATGATGTCTCTGTATTTACAGTGTATGTCACATAAAAATATCGATGTTTATAAAATTCAGTACCTATCGGTGCTGGCTGCTATGTGTGCCGCTAACATTTTAAGCACGATGCTTCTGTAGAATGCACCGACGCTATGAAATAAATTTCACGTTACGGAAAATTAAATTCTCCGTAAATGTTTATAAGGCAGACGGTAGTGGAAGACCGACTGAATGGGAAGGGGGAGTGAAATATGAATAGATAGTTATTATACGATAGACCTACTTATTTTTATATCTACAGATTTTAATGTAATACTCAGTTATTTAAGTAGTATTTATTGATTACCCTACTTCGTTTGAAATAGCTTACATTAGCTACTACAGGGACGTCATTTTATTTTTACTAACATTTTTAATATTAACTTGCCTATACCTCTCGATCAACGCCGTTTGCTACCCCCTTCCATGACTGGAGTTGGATGATACTGGCGTAATATACAAACAAATCACTTTACTAGGTATAGGAGGGAAGAAAAGTTGTTCATCCATTTACGTAAACTAGGAAATATTGCGCTTTTGAGTTTGATCACTTCCATTAGGTTTTTGTTTAATCAAAATACACTACAGTATTAACAATGAGTGTTTTTACTTACGAACTGAGCTGTCCATGTGGACTTATTCATTATGCAGTGTATATTATACTGTATACAGTACATTAGCGTACAATATAGAGAATGAAGTTAAATTGAAAAATAATCGTAATATGGATATTTAAACACGTTTTTTAAAATGGTGGCCGTTCATTTCAATACAGGCTTCAGTTCTAATGTGCATATTATCGCACTATAGACTATTGTATCTAATCCCAATTACCAGTTTCGTTCTTCGTACTAGTAACTCATATTGAAATAATTCTGTACCTACTCTATAAAAGAGTACCTTACGTACTATAAATTCAATCTTCACTTCTGCCCGATAAAACTACTCAGACATGCTATCTACTGTCCGTCCAAGTGGTTATGTCGTAGGATCGTAGAAAGGGAGGAAATCACGTGACGGTTAATTACTTAACGAGGCCCTTTTATTTAAGTTATTTTAAACAGTTGTATAATATTACGTAGACGTCCAATTCCTAACAGAAATTAATGTTCTCAGAAAAGAACTCAGACAGCCCAGCCACTAGCTGACGAATAAAAGCTGGTGGGGGAAACCGGGATACGACGTAGGCAAATGGACGACAGTACCTGTGTGAAAAAGATTCAATATTGAAAGCTCTTTCGTCACTGGAAAACGCGAACATATTTTTGGAACGTACTGCTTACTATGACAGTAAGGCTACTATGACTATATGCAGTCTTGGATCTGTGTGGAGGACGGTTGAACTTAATTAGTAGAAGGAGTCGGAGTGAAGTACATTCAAAAACTCAGGTACAATAAAAATTGAAGTAAGAATAAAATGATGTCCCTGTACTTAGCAATACAAAGTTATAGGAATGCTTATCAGGTAGAACATGAAGAGCCCCTAAGCACAACAGTCAAAAGGGATTTTTTGTGAATCTCTGATGAAATGAGTCGAATGCCGACAGTGCTGCTCGGTTAAGCCGGTCACGCCATCCGCCACACTACACATTCCTGTACAGTTTTCGAACCCGTACATCAACTCTCTAATGGCTATGTGACGTTTCTCAGATTTTTATACAGGGTGTTAAAAAAGTGTCCAATATTTTAGGAGGCGATAGTATGGATGAAAACAAGAAAAAATGTCTAATAAACTTGGGTTCTACAACACACATTTTCTGAGATCTGAATACTTGTTCATAGGAGGTGCTCAATGTGACGTACATTTATGGCAATGCATTCCTCTGCCCTTTGTCGTAAGGCATGGACGGCTTTTGGGGCAGTGCCAGTGTGCCATGGCACCACCAATGAAAGAAACAAAAAATAATACCCTGAAAAGCAGTTGTAATAGTTTATTTCTACACAATTTATTCGTATGTCATCTGAACGAGCGCGCGCACAGATCGGGACGCACTCTTGCAGCGTTTCAACGAAGTTCAATCCACAGCACCGGAATGAATCCATCTCCTCAAGTGTTTTTCCCTTTGTGGCCTGACTCCAAGTTCGACATAAGTAGGCTATGTTGAAATTTTTATATTAATGTCAACGCCAATATACAAGGAGTGAACTCAACTGATCCGGTGATGTGGACTGAACTTCGGTGTAGCTCAATGGTTGGAGCGTTTGGTACGTAAAACCAAGGACCCGGGTTCGATCTCTGGCGCCGGAGCGAATTTTTTTCCTCTAATATTAATACATTTAACGATTCGGAAGCGATAGGCTTATTGGAATTTTTGCATGAGCTAAACCTTAGCTAATCACCCATTCATAGTTTTCTGCCCAAGTGGTAGGTTCTTTACTACAAACCCAACATTCTCAGACCTTCCCTTTTTTTCGTACTTTTCGTCTCCGTACCACAATCCATATATCTTATCTATAGGGACCGAATTTTTATGTAATTACATATTATATTCCTTTCAACCTAACTGTATATAAATAACAAATCTTTGCGAATCTTGTAATTACCATTAATATATTAAAATTTGATATTACATATTTTTACATATTTACCCCACATTACATAATTATGGCTTGGTATTACATAAATCTACATATTTAGGGGTTTTATTCATTTTTACTTCTCTGAAAGGAAAAAAAAAACTTCTGCTGGGGAAGTTTACAATTTGAAATACAAAGATTTAAAAAGCCTTTTTACCTACGCAAGAAAGGATATATTTCGGGACGAAACATAACATTCTCAGTTCCAGGAAGTAATAGAGGGACTCACCTCATACCGCCCACTGTAAATATGAGTGGACAAAAGGCAAACTTTCTCATACAACTACCTTGTATTGTAAAAATCACTCAGAAAGTAGCGTTGCCTTCATGCGGTGGATGGGACGAGGACGACATGATTTGTCTCGAACTATAATTGTTCTACACACGTCTTAACAAACCGTTCCCATGCAATTTGCAACCTTACCCACCCTTTTCCTAATTCTTCCAGGGAAAACCCGCGTCAAGTCTGACATGAGACTTTTAGGTTATTGCTTGACCTTTTTATTTTAAATTTAGTAGACCTGTACGGAAATGGGATTTTCCGAGTAATTACAAAGTATGGTTCTCGGCTGGAATAATCCTACCCTTCTGAATGAGACAGGAATATCACTTTTCAAACAACAGTTTGTATGCCTATAGTTTGAGATTTTAGTAGGTACTTTGTTTCTTACAGGAATCAGCTAAAATGCATATGTCCTACATCTCCTCTTATTTTCTCATAATCCAGTAAAGCGAAACAGTGCTCGCAGTATTGCTGTGCCATTCATTTCACTCAGTCCTCTAGTTTTAGTACTTACAGTACCTATAAAGTGCAAGTGAGTTTATCTACTGCTTTTAACTAAATAAAATGGCCCCTGTATCTTCAATCCTAACAATAAAAATAAAATCATGGATTGCAATGGACGAAGCTTTCACTACATATGGAAAAATTGTAATGTGTCAAGTGTGCGGTAAAAAAGTCGGGTGCTCTATGAAATCACAACTAGTCAGTGTTACCTATCCTATACCTGCCAGATATTGATATTAAATATTTTCATGATTTTACATATTTTGGTACATATTCAGCTTATTTTTGTTACATAAATATGTAAATATTTCACGCCTTGATATTACATAAAAATCCGGTACCTACTTATCTACTATCTAATATCTTCTTCTGCCACGAACTTTTCTCCTGTTTATCATTTCTTCCAGTCCATCCTTTAGTAGGCAGATTCTTCTTAGCCAGAGATCTTCCAGATCAATTTCAGCATTATTCTTTTTTCGTCCATTCTCTCTAACACAGCTTCATTTCTTGTTTTGTCTACTTCACGCACTTCATTTTTCTCCATACCTTAACTATATTCAGTTATAATACTGTAGGTAGTTGACATATAATATATTATTAAGATGTTAACAAATCCAGAACAAAATATTCAGAATAATAATACTGAACTTTTCCAGGTGTAATTTTTTTAATACTTATTTCAGACAAAAATATTGTTTTCCTTTTAAATGTATTTGAAATAAACAACAAATTGCAGAAAATTCTATTTGTTCAATGTTTTATACTAACTCAAAAATCACGTTTAAAGATAAACCCAATGTAATGTCAACATAGGCATAGAAAGGTAGCCAACGAATCAAAGTAGAGTTTACCGTATTTATTGACGAATTTAAATAATAATGACCGATATTCTATTCCCGACAGGTGTTTTGAAATGTTTGGTCAATGTAGCAGCTTTGAGGTAGATGTTCAAGTAGCCTACACTATCTATCAAAAAGTAATTGCGCACTGTTTTTGCCCCTTTGGAACCTCGTGGTACCACCTCTTGTTGCTATAACAGCAGCCATCCTGTCAGGCATGGTCTCCACTAGTTTGTGTAGGATATCCACTGGAATGCGTCGCCATTCCTCTTGCAACATGGCCCTATGTTTCGGCGGCTACTATGCAGTGGTATACAGACAATAATGTTCACCGGTTGGACTGGCCTGCACAGAGACCTGATCTCAACCCCATTGAGCACTTTTGGAACGAATTGGACCGGCGATTGAGATCTCGGGACATGCGGCTAACTTCCGTTGTCCAACTGAGTGCCATGTTGCAAGAGGAATGGCGACGCATTCCATTAGATATCCTACACAAACTAGTGGAGAGCATGCCTGACAGGGTGGCTGCTGTTATAGCAACAAGAGGTGGTACCACCAACGAGCACAGAATACATAGAGTAGACACTAGCATCTTAATACCATTGGACGGAGTGAAGCCGGTTTGATGGATCTGACGCCATCATGTTGCTACCAAAACATTGCAAAATAGCTATTACGTTATAGAAGATCTTATGATAATAGGAATTCCATATGTCCCTAATTTCTTGGAGGATTCTCACTTTCTTGTTTGTTTCGTAATGCAGAATCGCTAGGCACGTATTTTTAGCAAACATTTCAAAACTGTCATCGATAAATCACATATATACATATTTAAATTGACAGGTCTTCAAATTGTAGTATGGTATTTAATAGGTAGGTAATCTGGAAGGTTAAACAAACAATAATGATTAAAAGGAAGATAACAGTTTGACCTTATTTTGCTATTAGTCCAATAAAAATGCTAACATATAATAATTACTTTCATAGGTTGATCCATTTGCTTCGATTTAATAATGCAACTTGCTTCTTAACGCAAATTATCATTCTACTCCTTTTGCCAGTATTTCGTATAGATGTCCCGATTTTTTTTAGAGAAAAAGTGGAATGTTCTTAATCATATAATATTTCATATTATTGATTTGATTTTATAGTATATAATTAGATTATAAAGGCGAACAAAAGTCAAGTTTTATTACCAAGTGGGTTAAGTTAGATCACGACAGAGTTAATGAAGCTACTAAGTCTGCAAAGCATAAGTCTGATTTCGTGATTATAAAAATGAATTACAATAATATTAATACACTATTTATTTTTCTTCATCAAACAAATACGTGCATTCGGTTGAAGAGAAACCTCGGTACACCCATTTTCTATAGCACGCGACACAAACTTATAACGTGGGTTGCTAGGTTAGCTTCGCTCGTAAATGCTAAGTCTACAAAGCGTGTCCGATTTAGTGATTATAAAAATTAATTACAATAATATCAATACACTAATCCTTTCTCTTAATCAAACTAATACGTGAACAATACGAACCTAACCGACTAACCTAGGCTAAATCATTCATTATCTACCGGTAGTAAGTACATTTTACACATGCATATTTACCTACTAAAAGTTATTCCAGGAATTGTTTTTTGAAAACCTGTTTGTGCAGCCATACGCAGCACATGCAGGCATATTGAAATTAGTTCATTTATTAATTAAAACAACGATGCAACATCACAATCAACTGCCCATGTGCTAACCGGGAGCCCAATGTTTTGGTAGCATCATAATGGCGACTGTCCACAAAAGCGGCTTCACCTCCAAGCTGTTCATGTCTACTCTATGCATTCTGTGCTCGTTGGGTACCACGAGCTTCTAAAGGGGCAAAAACAGTGCCCAAATACTTTTTGGTAGATAGTGTACTTAGTTTAGTCTTGTTACTTTCATTCCATCATTGCTCCATTTTTGCCACATCAGCAGCTCGTCGATCCTGAAAGTGTTCTATAATTCACAAGATCAATAACAAAGAACCTAGCTACTATATCAAGTAGATGCAGGGAAAACTTAACATTTAGAACTTGGCAGACAAATGACTGTGTAAGAGTGCACGTATCATTTTATTTCAATTAAGCGGGATTCAGTCAGTTTGCATTTTAAGACTGACAAAGTCGCCACCAAAAAAGAAGACATACGATAGTGTGCAATTCATAGTTGAAGGGAGGAATTAGTAAGTGGCAAAGGTCCCTAAGCAACTTACATTTTTTAATGGAGAGTAATACCATAAATTATACTGATTTATACGCCTGTAGCTATATCCAAAGATGGTTAAAACGTAAAAAAGCTTGAGATTAAAAAAAAAGTTCAGAAAATAATGTCAGGTTTTAGTACCCATTATTGTCAGTAGATGGCAAGGCTGTTTATAGTAAAAGGATCTATATATATTTAGGATCCAATTTGATATATGATGTTATATGGCGGTAAAGTGCTGGAATCTATATATCATTAGATTTTTTATTATTATTCACTAGTGTATTTTTTGTATATTATCTGCCAGGCAGAGAGTGTTAACAATGTGATAAATATGAGAAATATTTAGCTACATTTTCACCTCTCACCTTCACCTAAATCTTTGTCAACGCTTCGACGTGTTTTCCCCCCTTTAGCCTCATTTGCAATTCAAACAAATAACATAACTGCTCCAACACATCCCAGCACTTTTCATCATAAGTTTTAGTTGGACCCCACGATCGCACCGCGTACAGTCGCGGACTCATTGTGATGGCTCTCTTGAACGAATCCATTCTGGTCTCAGGGACACAATTACTATATAATGTAACATAAGCCGAATTCTTTTGGAGTTGGGACGATTGTGGAAATAGGCTTTAAGATATATAACTTACTTTACGTATTTTTCATTGTCAGCCTCGATAGCTAGTCGGTATAGCGCTGGCCTCCTATGCTCGAGGTTGCTGGGTCGATCCCGGCCCAGGTCGATGTCATTTAAGTGTGTTTAAATGCGACAGGCTCATGTCAATAGATTTACTGGCATGTAAAAGAACTCCTGCGGGACTCCTCTACAGAGGTGAGCCTGCCTGGAGGGAAATAAAGAATAGGTTGCAGCCGCCAAATTACTCTTCAAGGAACGACCACTCATATAAATTGAGGGAGAGAAGACTGAGGACGGACACTGGAAAGTTTTCTTTTCTCAATCGTGCTATCAGGGATTGGAATGCTTTACCTGCAGACTTACTAAAGGCTTTACCAATAACCAAAAATGTATTTAAAAATAGGCTTAAGGACTTTACTAATAGACGGTAGTACATTATACACACTACTGTCCTAAAGGGTGTAATTGATATCTTGTTATTTGAAGTGTTCTA
The DNA here is from genome assembly GCF_040183065.1 of Periplaneta americana. Classification (NCBI taxonomy): domain Eukaryota; kingdom Metazoa; phylum Arthropoda; class Insecta; order Blattodea; family Blattidae; genus Periplaneta; species Periplaneta americana. Next base: position 41,031,531 of record NC_091127.1, on the reverse strand, counting down.
TCAGTGAGGAAGTGTGTTGTGTCAGTGAAGTTTGTTGTGTCAGTGAAGTCTATTGTGTAAGTGAAGTGTATTTGTGTCAGTGAAGTGGCTGTGCAAAGTATTTGAACAGTGAAATAGTTAGAAGTGTTAGTGAAATCAGGATAGAATCAGTGCAGTGAGTGAGTTGACAGCGAAATAAGTGTAGTGCCGAAACTGTAGTGCAGGTATGAACCTGTCATACTCGTGGGTCTTAGTTCGAACTTAGGGTTAAGATACAAATTAGATTTACTTTAAATGTTATTTTAAGTGATCATGCTTCATTTAATTTAGGATGCTCATTATTATTACTATTAATTATTGTTTTTTATTAGTTGTGTTTATTATTATGCAAATCTAGTCTTTAAGGTGAAGCTTCCTGTAAAGCAGATTTGAATAATTTCAAGGAAAAATTGTTCCGGGGCCGGGTATCGATCCCGGGACCTCTGGTTGAACGTACCAGCGCTCTCCCAACTGAGCTACCCGGGAACTCCACCCGATACCGTCTCAACTTTTCCCTTTATATCCACACAACTCGTGTGGGCTGACGAAACGCCAGAGACCCACATCGAATGCACACAAACTCTGTGTTACTTGGAATTGTGGTTTTCTGTTAACGTACACAGTGACGTATATATTATGCAAATCTAGTCTTTAAGGTGAAGCTTCCTGTAAAGCAGATTTGAATAATTTCAAGGAAAAATTGTTCCGGGGCCGGATATCAGTTGGGAGAGCGCTGGTACGTTCAACCAGAGGTCCCGGGATCGATACCCGGCCCCGGAACAATTTTTCCTTGAAATTATTCAGTGTTTATTATTAATTGTCATTATTGAGTGTAATTAGTTACCACTGCCACCGGGTATATATCCAATTGCAGTGTGAATAAATACATACATACATACATACATACATACATACATTATACATACAATTCCAGCACACCGGCAACCCTGATATAATCTCTGCAGTTGCGAGCGTCGTTAAATAAACCATAATTTAAAAAAATTAAGATGAATGTGTAGTCAATACACTTCGCTCTTCTTCTGGAGCTCCCACATTGTGAAATAACAAGGTGTTATATTTGTTGGGAGGTGAACAAAGAAGTGGCCTCGCGTTCACAGCTGTGCCAGCCTGCACAATGAAGCATGTGACAACTCCAATTCTGGACGGTTTCATGGCAGTCACACCGGGTTATTCAGCACCAAAGCCGAGATTTGACGTCACTTCACGGCTGTTGAGTGGGCCCACAATTCTTCACTGTTCACACGACCCCTCTGTCTCATTCTTTGTTACTTTTTTTTCTATATTAACTTCTCCTTTAAGCGAGTCCCAAAGAATATGCAACCAACTGAACAATTCTGTATAGGCTATACCTACTGTAGCAATTTCATCACTGTTCTTTTTCTTCATCACCATCTTATTTTCTTTCTGTATCGCCAATTCCTTGTTTTTCACCAAGCTATTTCCTTTTTTCTCTTCTTCGTCACCACCTTCTTCACTTTATCCTCTTGTCCACCACAATTTCTTCATTTTATTTACTTATTTATTCATTTACTCATTTTCTCGTGCATTTATTTACCTCTTTATTTACCTGATTACTTGTGCATTTACCTATTTATTTATCTATTTATCTACTTATCTATTTATTTATTACTTATTTACTTGTTTACATAATTTTTTATTTATTTTTACATACTTTTACTTACTTTTTTACATGCTTACTTTTTACCTACTTTTTACATAGATTTTTACCTACTTTTTTACATACTTTTCTTCCCCTTTATCTTTATTATATTTAATTTATTCAATGTAATTTATTTTTCTCTCTCTTCCTCAGACATCTGTCTTCACATTCTTCATCTTCCATTTCTTTTTGTCCACACCTGTGGAGTGACGGTCAGCGTGTCTGGCCGCGAAACCAGGTGGCCCGGGTTCGAATCTCGGCCGGGGCAAGTTACCTTGTTGAGGTTTTTCCGAACAAATGCTGGGTAACTTTCGGTGCTGGACCCCGGACTCATTTTACCGGCATTATCACTTTCATTTCATTCAGACGCTAAATAACTTTAGATGTTGATACAGCGTCCTAAAATAACCCAATAAATAAATAATATTTCTTTTTCTTATATTCCTTCGATTCTTGCTCCACAATCGTTACCTTTCTCACTACTTTTCATTGCTTCTTTCTTAGTTATCATTATTCTTCTTATTGCTAATCATCAGCATTATCTTAGTTGTCATCGTCCCTAGCGTTGTAGTGCATGGTCTATTCCTATTCTCTTGCGTTTTCTTTGCAAATACGTACTTTCAATGCGGCTTTTACCGAAAAAATGTTTTTTTTTTTTTTGAATAGGCTATATTTGACTGTTCGTTTAAACTCGCATGTTCTGTCTGTTTGTGTGGAATTTAAGTAGGACTAGAAATATATGCACATAAAATGATATTGTTGTCTCCTGGATATCTCTACGACAGGGGCGGCCCGTCCTTATGTGCTACAGTGCCACAGCACAATGATAATTTTGGCTCAAATAATGTATTTGTAATACCACCATAGTATTTGATCTGTCATTTGACAATTTCCCGTGGTTATGTTCATGACGCGTTATAAAGTGTTTAGTCTTCGTGCCTTCTTTGGTGCCTCAGGGGGTTCGTTGTGCTACTCAAAGCTACACATGAAAAATGTAGACAGTTATGCGCATGTGCGAAGCTGAAATCACTGCTCTGATTGGCTATTTTTACGCGGGAAAGTGCTGTAGTCAGCTTCAGCACAACACAGCTTGGAGATTGCAAAAATAAAGCGTAACGAAAGAATGCTTGTTTGTGGAAGAATTCGGAACTATGTACAATGTATTTGGTAATTCAAGTGTCCGACTGCTGCTGCCATCTACCAGTTAAAGTTGCTGTCAACAGTTATACTATACTGAACAAAAGAGTGTTCCAGATACAAGTTGGATTTCTGTACGGAAAACTTGACTTCCGAAATATAGATGGCTGTTCAATTGTCACAATACATAGTATCCAACAATTTACAGGATCCATTCTGTGAAGTATCGAAGTTGTTAAATATTTTGGTTACAACACCAATGACCACTGGTAAGCCAGAAATATGTTTTTCTTCCTTGAAACGCGTAAAAACGTTTTTAAGGAACACTATGTCCCAGGATCGTCTCACTGCTTTTGCTATACTGTCAATAGAAAAGTGTATGATGTCCAAGATGGAGGGGTTTAACACCAAATGACAAGTCTGCAGTACGAAAGAACGTCGTATGGACTTCATATTTCATCACTAGACAAGACTCCAAATTAAGATAAATACATAAGTGTAGGTCCCTACAGTAGGCCAATATAGAAATTGTAGCACACTCATTATTTTGACCACCAGCCGCTACTGCTCTACGATCTGGTTATGTGTAGCCCCCTTTTTAATTGATCGGTTAGTTACAACAAAAGCAGAATCTGGTCGGAAGCGCATGCTTCAGAGTAGAGGAAGAGATGAGGAGAGTTCACACTGTTCGACTGTTAGCGCACGTTCCCCTTTTTCCCTTCGCAGTATATCAAACTTGGGACTCACTTATTTTCTCATTTAACCATTCACACTCTTTTATCGTCACATTTCTTCTACTTCTCTGGACTTTTACCTGGTGCCCATTATCCCAGACAAGAGTCTTTTGCTGCCCTGGCTGCAATATTCAACCCTCGTAGTCTACGATCTACGTACAATGGAATGAGACTCCTGTGTGAAGCCAAGTGGTTCCGTCAGTCATCGTATGAAAACTTGAGTAACCGATTGGTTAAAATTCTTGCTATTCTATCCAAGATGCACTTTTAAATCTCGATGTTATTCGATGGATTTTTAAAGAATAATAAGTTTAAACAAGTACATAACACAAAAATACGCACATTCAAAGACAAGACTAGAAAAGAAGCTCGAAAGTTAAATCTTCCACAACAAGAATCTAAACCCTTTTTCAAAATATATCAAATATGTGACACAGCAGTCAGTTGGCAAATAGGAAATATTATTTTAATTGGAAATACAATTGTATACAGTATGTTCAGTAACGCAAATGTTCAAAATATGCTCCATTTACTTGACAGTGTCTCATTCGATCCTGAAATTCTTCTGTCAGGTTTAAAAGTGTTACAGGTGGCATGTGCTGAATAACATGGGTGATCCTTTGTTTCAAGTCATTTATAGAAGTAGACTCTGTCTGAAAAATGTGCTGTTCCACAAATTCCCATAGAAATAAATCAAAATCTGGTGACCGTGGAGGCCATGACTGAGGTCCACCTCGTCCAATCCAGTCAAACCGAACATCTCATTTTGTTTCTGGAGAACTGTTAGAGCATAATGTGACGTGGCCCCATCTTGTTGAAACAATATTCTTATCCGTTTGTTCAGAGGCAAATCACACAGGAACTCCATTACAGTGCAGCAAACCCCATATGTGTGTTTGTTTACATTTCCATCAAAGAAATATGGTTTCACAACCATATCACCTAGTATTCCACACCATACCGTAACTTTTGGAGCACCAGGGTTCTTAGCTTCATGCATCAATCTTGGGTTTTCTTTGGACCAGTATCGTGGATTTTGTGTATGAGCATGTTCATTCAGAAAGCTCATTGCGTAAGTCGGGCTAGCAGAGAAAATAAGTTACAGCATTATATGTTGATACTTACCTACAGACATTGCTCGTAATACTGCCCATTTGCACATACATAGGTAGATCTATTCTTAACATTTCGGAAAATTATAAGTTCTTGGAAATTGAAGCTATCTCCTAAAGAATATTGTGATTTAGTACATCCAAGGTGTGCAGATTGACTTTGTTAACAAATAGGTTTCCCGATGAAAGAAATCGCAGTTGATATCAAAACAGCGTGATAGTTATAACACAGAGGTACGGTATCCTATTAATTATATACTCAAACATCGTTTTTACAGTTCTAATGGGTATTTAGGGTTTATAATTACTAGTATTGCGAAAGAAATTAAAATCTCAACAAATTAACACAACTAATACACTTTTGCGACCTTTATAAGAACAGGCGACACAATTAAACACACAGCTTAACATCCTCCCCAACAAGGATTACAAAAACGTACGTTTTAAGAAAAGGAGAGTTCAAAAACCAGATCAATCGCCTAAACATTCTGTGGTAAGGATAATGAAAATAACGATGAAAATGTTACTGATGACGATGATGTAGATGAACGGAATGTTCCACAATACAAATTACGACACGTAAATTAGCCCCGTCCCGAACTAAAAGGGCCTAAGAAAAAATTTACAATCAGTTTCTTAACCCTTTCTTACCCATAGATACCATATGGCAATAATTAACTTTATAGCATTTATATACTTGTGTGTCACATATTAAGGTAAATTTTGCTGGATAACTTATATTTCAATACATTTTCATCAATATAGTTTTGTTTCAAATGTTGCCACTCCCGTAACTTGGTCACTGAATTGGTCCTAATACAGCTATTTGTTTCAACATGGATTGCTTGTAAATTTAATTTGGGTTAGAAAGGGTTAACTAGGCTACATCAAAACTGAATTCTGGTAATAACGGGATAATGAGCACTTTCATACTGATGAATAGGGCTCGGAAGTTGATGACCTAAAAATCAGAGAAAAATGGCGTATAAAATGACCTTAGCCTATATTTCTGAAAATAATACATTGAAATTAAAAAAAAAAATAAATTTTATGTATGTATGTATGTACGTATGTATAGAGAATGAACTGTAAGTAATGTCATTAATTCCAAGTGGTTATTTTTTTAAATATTTCAAACAAAAAGTTTTATACAATTTTTCTCGTTTTTGCTCCCTTTTCGAGAAAAAAAATATAGGAAACATTTCATAACTTATTTTGGGGAAGCTACTGAATTATTTCACAATACGCTTAGTCATTTTAAGAGGGCAGTGTATTGTGATAACTTATCACAATACACTTATCACTGATAAGTGATTGAAAGAATTTTAGTTTTGTTCTTTAAATGTGAATCTGAAGAAATGTAACTTTTCGTTCAGGAATAGTAATAAACGTTACAAGAGCGGTATGTTGACGTTTTCATGGTCGAGGAAAAGATTGAAAAAGCGAAACGTAGTTGAGCTTTTTTAATTTCCGAGAACATGAAAACAAACATACCGCTCGTGTATCGTACATTATTTTGTGCAAAGATCGTTTATTACATACCTGAAACACGAATTTCTAATTAGTTGCAATGAAATCTCCATCTTGGTTTCTGTTTAATGACCGCAACTTCGGAAAATCAAAATATCTTTCTTCAACATTGTTGCTATAAAATGTTTTCTGTGTTTACTATATTCCAGCAGGCCGTGATATACGTCTGTCTTCCCCCCCCCCCCAGTCTATAAATGCGAACTTAAAACAAACGGTAAGGTTATGTAATGATTTATTTTTCATTTTAATATTTTAACAATATTATTTATATAACATATTGCAGTAATAACATCCGCATCTGGAATCTTGTTGATTTTTTCACGGCTTCCTTAATGTTACTTGTAATAAGTTTAGTGGAGTAGTAGACTTTACTTAATTTTTGCAAATATTTAAAAACAATAATTAACATTGCAATTTAGGTGAAATTGCAGTGGTAAGTTTCCAATTTATAATTACTACTATGTTAAACGTCTCTAAAAATAATATGTTAAAAGCCTAAAGCAGTAAAATGAATGTCGCGCTTAAGCGGTAAGAAGAGGGAAATTGTTATGTGTGTTACGTTGGGAATACTGAATGTGGTATTTCACACTTACCGCTTATTGGTTCTGTGCGGAAAACAAGCAAATACGCACGATCTCGCACAAAAGAATTTTAAAATGTTATACTTGCTCGAATCAAATTTCTGCACATTTAAAGGACGAAATTAAAATTCTTTCAGTCATTTATTATCATAATGCTCTGGTCTCTTAAATCGACTGAGGATATTAGAAATTAAATCAATGGCTTTCCCAAAACACGCTACGAAACATTTCATATAAAACTATTTTATTTCGGAAAGGAAGCAAAAAGAGCAAAACTCTAGTCTATTAAACGTTTTTGTTTGAAATATCTCAAAGAATATCCCCTTGAAATTAATGACATTACTTACGATTCACCTTGTATATGTACATAACATGTTAAGAATTCTTCCTTTAGTACATTTTAGGGCTTTTCTATTCTGGGCACATGAGTCGCATCTGTTACAGTACATGTGGCCGAATCTCCTATCAGTATTGCACAGGACATCAAAATGACAGTCGATGAACAACCATGCTGTCTGTGGGATTCGAGCCTGACGTTATAGTAATAATGATAATAATAATAATAATAATAATAATAATAATAATAATAATAATAATAATACTTACTGGCTTTTAAGGAACCCGGAGGTTCATTACCGCCCTCACATAAGCCCGCCATTGGTCCCTATCCTGAGCAAGACCAATCCAGTCTCCACCATCATATCCCACCTCCCTCAAATCCATTTTAATATTATTCTCCCATTTACGTCTCGGCCTCCCCAAATGTTTTTTTTTCCTCCGCCCTCCAAACTAACACTCTATATGCATTTCTGGATTCGTCCATACGTGCTACATGCCCTGCCATCTCAAACGTCTGGATTTAATGTTCCTAATTATGTCAGGTGAAGAATACAATGCGTGCAGCTCTGCGTTGTGTAACTTCAATAATAATAACAATAATAATAATAATAATAATATAATCGGAAGACATAAACAAATTAACAAACAATAGGCCTATTTGAAGAAATTAGTGAATAAAAATGTAACGACATCAAAAATAAAATGTAAAGAGAGAGAATAAGAAGGAATATAAATGAAAGAAAAGAGTACCAGGGAAGGATCAGAAGAAGAATAAAAATAAATAATCGGCGTGCCATATGTGCAGAAGTCAGAATAGCCATAAACCACATCCAAGTCATTTCACGCGAACTGACACGACTTCTGGTTGTCCATGTAACAAGGATCAGAGTCTCCCCCTCCCCTGTGTATTGGCTTCATAAATTGCTCATTTTCCGGTGTATCCATTGTGTGTTTGTACCCCTCACCGCAGGGGGGGCGCTCGGCCGAACAAATCACTAACAGGACTCGTTAACTATCAGAAGAGAAGAGCACTGCTTTTGTTGGGCTCCGACAGTCGGGCCCGATAAACATGTCGCTACTCGAGTCCGAAGAGCTGCGTCACCTTGGACACGCTATTGGACAGCCATCAAGATAACTGATGAATAGTGATTTGCGATTCTTGTGCTAAATATATAAGTTCACATCATAACGATATCAGAGGTTTTTTTAAGGATCGCATTCTTAAACATCTATGATTTCATCTCAGAGATTGCTACATGAGAAAGAATAAATTAAAAGGAGGAAAGAATGAAAACTAAATCTAAACAAAAATATAGAAAAATAACAAATTGTAAATATTAATAAAAAATCGAATTACCAGCAATCAATAAGAGAATCCATTACAAACCATAACTATAGAACCAGTAAAGAAAAAATTGTCTTAAAACAACAAAAATAAAGTGCCTGAATGGATAAATTCCTACAGGTGGCCATAAGGAGCCAATATCAATGGTTGGAGATAAGCAATTATATTCAAAATGCAACAACGTCACTACTCAAAATTAATAAATTCAGGGGAAATCAATGCAAAAATAATAATAAATATTCACGAGAATAACCCAAAGAACAAGAATAAATACCAGAATAATATATCTAGAAAAGCAAACGTAATGGAATGAAAGAAACGAGGAAATAGTAAAAATATTTCCCAATAGAAGGCGTATAGCGGGGAAAAGACCGCACTTTGTTTTAAATCTGCATCACTTTAATGGCAGGAAACTTCTGACCTCACTCTTTCATATCCTTAATTAGTGCCGTGTTGACAATTTGTGCACCTGAAATACTGGATATCGTGCTCTATTTCGAACAGATGCTTGTTCTTTTTGTGATGCGGTGTTTTTGACCGTGTGCGCTCTTTGATGTTACAACATGAAAATGCATTCCTCCGTATCCCAGTAGACTATGACGCGCGTTGTATTAAACTGGCAACATTGAGTTGACGTCACTTCCCCACTCCACCATAACCTTAATTAGAGCATTTCTGACGTTTTCTGCATTTGAAAAACTCTCAGCTATGCATTTATAATCACGTGCTCGTTATTTCTGTTGTTGTTGGACAATCCTTACTTATATAAGAAGGACCTTACTATTTTGTTTCGCGTTATTCATAAAATATTTACATATTATTTGTGTAACTTTATTAGTTGTTAATATTACTTCCGTAATGTTAAACTTGGATTTATTGTGAAATGTAAAACATATTATTTCATATTTTCTACATAATATTGTAATATTAATTTCTGCAGAATTTTTCTTGTTGTGTTACTTTGTTTTTAAAAAAGTATTATAATATTTTCCCAATTTGTATTAGAGATTTAATTGAAAATGTTATTGCTGCAATTTAAATTATAGCATTAAAGAGAAAATAAATACTGTAATTAACTTTTGAAACTTAAAAAAAAAGTAAGGCGAAAGTGTAATAAAATGTTCCAAGGTTGTATTATAAAAATCTTGTAATGTTTAAAAAAATATAATGAGACAAAATACTAAATCAAAAATAAAAAGTTGAGCTTAATATATTTTTCAGTAGCGCGGTCTTTATGACCGTATGCTGCTATTCAAGCTATAAAGCGTACTCGCCTTGTCCCGGGTGAGAGAGAGAAGTAATATAGGGAATAAAGGAAAGTAAAATAGTTATGTAAAGCAAGGAAGAATGAAATAGAACACAAAATAGAAATGTTGAAGAGGATTAATTAAGGAGGATGGGGGATAAAATGCACGAAATGAAAGTAGAATAAAATAAGGAGAATAGTGAGAAATAAGGAAAGCCAGACGAACAGATATAGCAGACATAAGCAGGCAGGCATGCATACAAACAGGCAGATGCCTTCTTTCCCATCATATTTCAAAACGATTGGCGCACTGATAAGTAAGGAGACAACGAAATATACCGTTACCACAGAAGGAAAAAAGAGAGAGACTGCAAGTGTGTAAATAAAAGTTATTCTAAGCATAAAAGGGTGAAATGAGCATAGGCCTACATCAATCCAATAGTCAAATTCTTGCAACTATCTCTCCAACATATTCGTGTTTATTGATTCAATGGCAGCAACGATTTTGTTTAATTTATTGTAGAAGGTGTCATTGGTACAGGCAGTAGAAAGGTGACGTCCTTCACACACTCCTTAAAAAAGAAGTACCATTGAGTTATGATTGGCACAGATAGTAGAAAGATGACGTCCTTCACACACTATCCAAAAAAGAAGTCCCATTGAGTTATGATTGGCACAGGTCGTAGAAAGGTGACGTCCTTCACACACTCCTTAAAAAAGAAGTACCATTGAGTTATGATTGGCACAGATAGTAGAAAGATGACGTCCTTCACACACTATCCAAAAAAGAAGTCCCATTGAGTTATGATTGGCACAGGTAGTAGAAAGGTGACGTCCTTCACACACTCCTTAAAAAAGAAGTACCATTGAGTTATGATTGGCACAGATAGTATAAAGATGACGTCCTTCACACACTATCCAAAAAAGAAGTCCCATTGAGTTATGATTGGCACAGGTAGTAGAAAGGTGACGTCCTTCATACACTCCCCAAAAAAGAAGTCCCATTGAGTTATGATTGGGGCACGTAGTAGAAAGGTGGCGTCCTTCACACACTCCCCAAAAAAAGAAGTCCCATTGAGTTATGTCCGGTGACCTAGAAGGCCAAACGTGGTAGATCACATTAGTGACGGTAACACGTTCAAACCAACGATATGGCAGATATTCAATGAGGAAAATGCGAACTTGTAAGAAGTAATCTTTGCATATCAACCCCATTCTTCGGCTTCCTATCGGTACTAAGTGACGTCACGAACTTAGAGACGGTGAGCTCAAAACCAAACTGTACACAGCAAGGACACAAACAAGTAGGCCTGCCTACAATCCACGAAATCACATGCATGTGCACACAAACATTCTGATAGTGGGACGCAGTCCAACAGGATGGACACAGCAGTCCTGTTGGAAGTTACGTTTCTACTTCTCTGACGGGAATCGAATCCGAGCCCGCTGATTTGAAAGCAGAAATACTATGGTTCGACTCAGAGCTGAGCACCAACACATTGATTGTCACGAATGACACATTTTATGTAGGCTGCTCTGAAACGTCTTTATTGCTAACCGCCGTAATCCACGTATAATTGCCTCCATGCTGTTCAAACAACACAACAATGTGAAAACAGTTTCAGGGGGTACACAAGTTCGCAGTCGCTTTCCGGTAGTTCGATGACGCTACCAGCATTATATACTCGGTGTGTATCATAATAGATTAATCAATTCGATTTGGTCGTTGGTTTCTTGTAGCAGAGCCCTCAACCCCTTTTATACAATATAATCCGGCGTGTCATTGTGAGTCAGTGAACATAGAGCCCTCACAACCCTGACAACCGCGAAGATGCGACACGGCCTCACGCAAGAGTGTACTAAGTAACGCACATTCGTATCTTCTATGATGGTATTACCACAGTCTAGTATATACAGTCACGAAGCTCAATATGTAATAAATATGCATCCATAGATAGTTGCTAACCACTAGGATCGCTGCTAACGCCTCATTACAGAAAATGCGAAATAGTACCTGCACAGTCTATTGTTCCTAGCAACCTCAACAACTCGAGCTTCGTGACTGTATACACTAGACTGTGGTATTACTCAAATCTATTCAAATACATTATGTTTATTCACTCATTCAGTATTCTGCATAAGGACAGGTCATTCACTGGAAACCCAGCTTTCTTCTATCTTTCCTATTTTCTGCCTTTCTCATTATTTCCTCATATGATCCATATATCTTAATGTCGTCTATCATAAATATGACATCTTCTTCTATCCCAAACTCTTCTCCCGTACACCATTTCTTCCAGTGCATCTTTCAGTACGCATTTTCTTCTCAGCTAGTGACCCAACCAATTCCTTTGCCTCTTCCTGACCGTTTCAGCATCATTCTTTCTTAATCCATTCTTTTCAACAAAGCTTCAATTCTTATTCTGTCTGTCCATTCCACACGTTCCATTCTTCTCCATATTAACATTTCAAATACTTAGGGTAAAGTTGCCTAATACCGTGATATTCCTAATTCCGTGATACTTTTTTTCACTGAATGTCACGGGGTTGGGTATCTTGCCAGGAAGTTCACCGATGTTTCAAAAGTGGGCGAAAGATATAATCTTTCGAGAAAGATGTCTGGCGCTATGGTCGAACGGCAAAGGTTTGACTGACATTCAATTTTAAAAAGGTATCACGGGATTTGGGGTATCATGAAAATAGACAACTTCACTCTAGATTCGCTTCTCTCCACTTCATCGTAATGTCCATGTTTCTGCCCCATACAATGCCACACTCCGTACAAAGCACTTCACTAGTCTCTTCCTTAGTTCTTTTTTCAGAGGTCCGAAAAGATGTTCCTTTCTCTATTAAAAGCTTCCTTTGCCATTGCTATCCTCCTTTTGACTTCCTGACAGGAGCTCATGTTATTGCTTATAGTACACCCCAAGTATTTGAAGCTGTCCACTTGCTCCACTGCCTCATTCAGAATTCGCAAGTTTATCTTCTGTATTTTTCTTCTTATGACCATGCTCTTCGTCTTATTTGCACTTATATTCATACTGCTCACAGCTGTCATTTAGCTCCAGTAGCATCATTTCCTCTTTTGCTAACAACGCCATATCATCAGCAAATCTTATGCACTTTATTCTTTACTACTAGTGCTGCTAGTATAGACTGTAGGTGACGGCAAGCAGAGGGATCTGTAGAACGGGGGGCTTTAGGGCAGCACACCTTTCTATCCCGGGTAATACAATGGGCCCTCCCGAGACGTTTGCGTGCGAGGACAATCACAGTACGTACCCTCCCCTGAAGGGGGACTAATAGATTACAATTAAGCCTATCAACCAAGTAACTTGACTTAACCAGAATTTGAAATAGGGTCCGCTCGTTTCACGGCCAGGCATGCTAACCGTTACTCCACACTATTATTATTATTATTATTATTATTATTATTATTATTATTATTATTATTGCTTCAAACACTTGAAATATAGGCTTACTATAAGCAGTAACATAAGCTACTGCCAGGAAGTCAGTAGGAGGACAGCAATGGCAAAGGAAGCTTTTAATAGAAAAAAGAACATCTCTTGCGAACCACTGGAAAAATAACTAAGGAAGAGACTAGTGAAGTGCTTTGTGTGGAGTGTGGTGTTGTATGGAGCAGAAACATGGACATTACGACGAATTGAAGAGAAACGACTGGAAGCATTTGAAATGTTGATATGAAGAAGAATGGAGCATATGAAATGAACAGACAGAATGAAAAATGAAGCGGTGTTCGAAAGAGTGGGTGAAGAAAGAAAGATGCTGAAACTGATCAGGAAGAGAGAAAGGAACTGGCTGGATCACTGGCTGACAAGAAATTGCCTTCTGAAGGATGCGCTGGAAGGAATGATGAACGAGAGAAAAGTTCGTGACAGAAGATAGCTGGTCATTAAAATATATGGACCATGTGAGTGAGGAGTAATAGTAGGAGGAAAAAGAATAAAGTGCATAAGATTTGCTGATGATATGGCGTTGTTAGCAGAAAAGAAAATGGTACTAAGGGATATGCTACTGGAACTAAATGACAGCTGTGAGCAGTATGGGATGAAGATAAATACAAAAATAAGACGAAGAGCATGGTCACAGGCAGAAAAATATTGAAAATAAACTTGCGAATTCTAAATGAGGCAGCAGAGCAAGTGCAGAACTTCAAATACTTGGGGTGTACTATAAGCAGTGACATGAGCTGCTGGCAGGAATTCAGGAGAATGATAGCAATGGCAAAGAAAACTTTTAATAGAAAAAGGAGCATCTCTTGCGAACCGCTGGAAAAAATAACTAAGGAAGAGACTAGTGAAGTGCTTTGTGTGGAGCGTGGTATTGTATGGAGCAGAAACATGGACATTACGGCGAAGTGAAGAGAAACGACTAGAAGCATTTGAAATGTGGATATGAAGAAGAATGGAGCGTGTAGTATAGACAGACAAAATATGAAATGAAGCTGTGCTGGAAAGAGTGGTTGTGAAAAAATGGTACTGAAACTGATCAGGAAGAAAAAAAAGAAATTAGCAGGGTCACTGGCTGAGAAGATACTGCCTATTGAAGGATGCACTAGAAGAAATTATGAACAGGAAAAAAGTTCGGACAAGAAGAAGATATCAGGTGATAAATAACATTGAGTTACTATACGGATCATATGCGGAGACTAAGAGAAAGGCAGAAAATATTGAAGATTGTAGAACGCTGTGTTTGCAGTGAACGACCTGGCCTTGGATAGAAAAATGTGAATGATGAAATTATTATTATTATTATTATTATTATTATTATTATTATTATTATTATTATTATTATTATTATTATTATCACTTACTTATGGCTTTTAAGGAACCCGGAGGTTCATTGCCGCCCTCACATAAGCCCGCCATCGGTCCCTACCCTGAGCAAGATTAATCCAGTCTCTATCATCATACCCCACCTCCCTCAAATCCATTTTAATATTATCCTCCCATCTACGTCTCGGCCTCCCTAAAGGTCTTTTTCCCAACTAACACTCTATATGCATTTCTGGATTCGCCCATACATGCTACATGTCCTGCCCATCTCAAACGTCTGGATTTAATGTTCCTAATTATGTCAGGTGAAGAATACAATGCGTGCAGTTCTGTGTTTGTTGTGTAACTTTCTCCATTCTCCTGTAACTTCATCCCTTTTAGTCCCAAATATTTTCCTAAGAACCTTATTCTCAAACAGCTTTAATCTCTGTTCCTCTCTCAAAGTGAGAGTCCAACTTTCACAACCATACAGAACAACTGGTATTATTATTATTATTATTATTATTATTATTATTATTATTATTATTATTATTATTATTATTATCCAAAGGAGCATTTTCAAACAGAAAAAAGTCTTGTATGGTATGTAAAAAAAATTTTAATCGTGATTTTCACAGGTTTTACTGTAATCTTTAGGTCTACGTCGGAAAATTTTAATTAAATAATTGTCATCCTCTTTATTAACTGTTTTAACGAACACTCTTCTTCCTATTAATCTCTTAATTTCAACATCGTGCTTGTCACGTTCATTATTTTCAAATTGATACTAATCTCTTTCCTTTGTTCTTCTCCTCATTGTCCGTTTTCTCTTCGCCAAAATCTTAAGTTAATCATAATCATCACTAGGGCTAGGATTTTTATGAAAATGCATCTTTTGTTAGTAAGCCAGAAACATAGCTCCTTTAGTTTTTATATGTTACGTGATAAACTGAGTGTTTTAAGACATACTTGTTAGGACATTTTTTTGCATTTTTTGCCTGTTTCAACTCATAAGAGCATCTTTTGTTTCGTTCGGTCATTTTTTAGGCATTTTCATTTAATTTTGGCCATAAATCCCTGTTATTAATGTAAAATAATGTATATTTCCTTTAATATTTTCTTTAAATATCTGTCCATTAATACTCATTATTTTGTATAATATTTTAATCGTTTTTCTACACAAATATTGCCATATTAACGTAGTACACCCCATGTAATGGATTAGTCCAATCATCCCTTCAATATAGACTCCTCTATACCTGCTAATTCCAGATAAGAGTGGCCTTGTAGTACACTACACGTAAAAATAAAGTAAGTCTATGGTGCTACAGCCCATGAAGGGCCAAGACCGACCAGCCGACTGCTGATCTCACGTCCACATGCCGACGCAGAGGTGAACGATCATACATGGAAACTACATCAGATAAAATAATTAATTAAAGTGTACTACGTACTTAGAAAAAATTATGTAAAATTGAATTTAATTACTAGTCTAAATATTAAGTAGTGCAAAACCTCATTTCCTACTAAGGAAATTATGTAAGATCAATTTTTAGGGAATTTTTAAGGGCATTTTTGAAAGATTTTTAGGTCATAAATGCACTGTTTTAGGACATTCATGATTTATAGGTCATCAAAATCCTAGCCCTAATCACCACCATCTTCACCATTTCTCCTCCTAAATTTCTTCTTCGTAATTAGAACATAATTTTCTAATCTTCCTCACTAGGTATATTATTTTCATTTCATTTAATATTAAGGTCGTCAGTTTATTTTTGTAATTAAACATTTATTTCTTTCCTTCTTTCTCATTTCACTATGCTCTTCAGTCTTCATCATCGTCATCATCTCCCTTCTCCTGCGTTTCAGAACAA
The DNA here is from genome assembly GCF_040183065.1 of Periplaneta americana. Lineage (NCBI taxonomy): Eukaryota > Metazoa > Arthropoda > Insecta > Blattodea > Blattidae > Periplaneta > Periplaneta americana. Next base: position 41,015,156 of record NC_091127.1, on the reverse strand, counting down.
ATAATCACCTTTTCCAACACATACTGCATCTATTTATTTTTATACTAGCCGTACCCGTGCGCTCCGCTGCACCCGTTAGAAATACATATAAAGTAATTACATAATTAAAATAGGAAATTTGATCCAGGGAACATTCTTGTTTGATAGAAGGATAAATCGTTTAATATGTTACTTAATTTAAATTTTATTTAAATAATTAAAATGCGATCATTTTGATCCAGAGACCACTCATTTGGTGCAATGACAAATCCTTTAACATGTTTCTTAATTTTTATTACATGCAACCATATTTTAATGAAGATTGACATCATTTAGATTTAATGTAATTATTTTAAGAAATGCAAGAAACGAATATTCAGAATAGCCTATCAAGTTTTCTGTGCATAAGAAGCTATTTTAATCTTACCTATTCTCGATTCACTCAGAAGTTACTGTAATAATATTATAGCATTATGTCCGCTAGAGAAACTGCAGTTTCCAATGGTGAAATAATAATTAATTATACAAATCAGTTAATTTAGCTTCCGATATTACTTCATACAAACACAGAAACTTTATCTGTGGGCTATGTTTCATAGCTTTCGGTTGTTGTTGTCCAAGGCCCCTTATAGACGATGTCATTTGGTTTTTATTTCATTACACCGCCTTAGATGGCAGTTATTTTAAATTTAAAACTCATTTATCTCATTAAATATCAGTCCTATAAAAATTTTTCAAAGAATAAAACTTATCGAAAATCATTTTTAAAGATACTTTAGCTATGTAACATTTTTCACAAAAGTCAATAATAAGCGAGATATTTCGATTTATTTAATTCAGGCCCCCTTATAACCCTCTTTTTAATTAAAGTATTTTGAATGCCATATAGCCTAAAATCTAAGTTACAACGAACTTAATTTATATTCCAGTTTGCATCGAAATCCGTTCAGCCATTAACGCGTGAAAAGGTAACAAACATCCAGACAGACAGACAAACAAAAATTTCAAAAAAGCGATTTTCGGTTTCAGGATGGTTAATTATACATGTTAACACCAATTATTTTTGGAAAATCGAAAATTACCAGAAAAATTTTGGCTACAGATTTATTATTAGTATAGATATGCTTCGCCTCTGTGTTGTATTGTATTACTCTTTCGGTAATGTTGCACCAAATGAGACATCAACTACACAAACCATAATGTTTCTTACTCCACGGGTCTTGCGTCGCTCTTGCGCTGGTACACCATAGAGCCGCATCAGTTGGACGGAGCAGTGTGCTGGCCTAACATAACAAGGCATATAATGCAGGCTGAAGGATAAAGGCTGGGGAGGATTGATGGCTAAACCATTGACTTCCACAACACAATAGTGTCTCCCTCCCTGCAGTCAGAGCACGGATATACGATGTGTGTTATTCTTCTGTAGATGTCGTCATTTTCTTGAATTTGTACCTGTATTTTATATCCGTACAGTCTGGCGCGCATCTCACAAGGAGCTCAATATCCACGCCTACTTCTCTTCAGGCTCTTTCATGAAGTGTGCCATTGCATTACAATACACATTCAAGCGTACAAATTGATTTACCGCATTTCAATTTTTGCTTTTCACGCGCATCGTCAAGCCAACTGCTACAGTGTCAGTTTTCAACACCGGAAGGTTGGGTTTAATTCCCGATAAGTTTATATAGGTCCTAATAGGATTTATCATTAACAAATACAGAGGGTGCCAAAAAATTCAAATTCAAAATTCAGATTAAAATTTATTTACAATTTACATTTGAATTGAATACATATGAATAGATACACTAAATGAGCATATGCTCGTGCTCGGGTAAAGTCCAGTAGTCTACATAAATTTTACAGGGTTCAAATAATAATGCTGATGATATAAATAGTAACAACAACAACAACAACAATAATAATAATAATAATAATAATAATAATAATAATAATAATAGAATAATCATGACAGAAATGATACAAAGAGAAAATAATTCATTAATAATAATAATAATAATAATAATAATAACAGTGATAAAACAAAAATATTTACAATAATAAAATAAATACTCAGACGGATAAAATAAAATATAAAACCACTAGCGAGAGTTAACACAACTTAAATAAGCATATAATAACCGGAAAAATGTCGAACTCGAAAATCAACAGAAAAGTTTGTTGTATCGCAGACGACAGCAACCGCCGTATTGACATTGTATTGTGCATTAATGGTAGTAGGGGGGAGCTGAAAGTCTACGTAACTGCCGTTCTCTTCGAATCTTCTCGTACAATCATGGGAAGTTAATGCTGTAAAAACAAACTGTCTACGAGTCAAACTGTTCATTATTACCAGGATAAATATAAATAATACTGAAATACATTAATCGAGTTTCAGTTATAGATCTCTCCTTTTTTGCATCATATCATATCAAAATATTTTATGAATGGCGGGGAAAATATAAATTTCAAGAACTTTCTAGTGACAAGATATAGAGAAAAGTACAATCAAGTGTATCTGTGGCGATGCTAAGGAATCATTTATTGGAGATATACACTGTTATTAATTTAAAAAAATGATCTATTTATATTTATTACAATGTTTTATCTTATAAGTTACATGCATCAGATAAATACAAGAAAAATTAGTAGCATATAATTCTAGTAACACTTAAAAAATAATAATAAAATGTATCAAATATCATACAAATATTTTCACTTTATTTTCAAACTTAAGAATGTATAAATTGCTTAGGTCTGGATTATTTTTCAATACTGAATTGTATAGTCTTGGTCCATAATTCCTACTGTGTCTTAATCCAGCTGTAGTGTAGCATTTAGGTTCTGCCAAAAGAGTTGGAACATTTCTTCTGGTGTTATGTATATGTTTTTCAACTATAAAATTCATTCGATTTTTGTGAAAATAAGTTAGTAATGTATGTTTATATATTTGCTCAATTTTTAGTACTTGGAATTCAGAATAAATAAATTGTGTCGGATAATCAAGTGGTTTATGCAGACAAATTCTGATGATACGTTTTTGTAGTAATATTAATGGAGTTAAGATAGTCTTTGTCATTCCACCCCATCCTATTATTCCGTATTGAATGACTGATTGAAACAAGGCTAGATAAACAACACGGAGAACATAGATAGGCATATATACACGAAGGCTTACAAAGTTGTGAATTGTTTTCCGTAACCTATTACATAAATATGTTACATGTTTATTCAATCTTAAATGTTGATCAATGACAACACCTAAGTATTTTACTTGCGTGGATTCTGTATACACTCTTTCAATGATTATAACGCTAAGAATTATTATGATGCAGAAAAGTTTCAAAATTAAAAATAATGTGAACCAATGTAGAAATCAGTCATTTATTGAAAGTGTTCACATTGTTGGCCGTTGTGGTCCAGGCACAGCTGATAACGCTGACCGATGGAATCCAAAACGTTCCTAATCATTTCGATTGGTATTTGGGCACATTCTCTTTCAATGGCTGCTCTCAACTCATCGATTGTAGCTGGTTTTGTGCTATGAACATTGTGCTTGACATGTCCCCACAGAAAAAAATCCATCGGAGTCAAGTCCTGTAAGCGAGGGGAGTACTCGGTACTACCTCTTCGTCCTATCCATCTGTTCTGCAGGTGACCGTTAAGATGGACCCTCACGTCGCGTGGTAGTGGGGAGGTGCTCCATCCTGCTGGAAGTACCATTCTTCATTCCTAAACATCTCTTCATGCATGGCATGGCGGATTCCTTTAGCAAAATGAGGTAAATTGCACCAGTCACAGTACCATCAAAAAAGAGAGGTCCAATTAAACCAAATGCTGACAAATCACACCACACTGAACTCCTGGTAAGTTCATATGGTGTTCCACTGTCACATGAGGATTGTTAGATGCCCAGTAGGTGCAATTGTGACGATTAATTGAGCCATTTAACTTAAACGTGGTCTCATCACTCCAAACAATCTTGTATGGAAATTGATTGTCCTATGCACATTTGGCTCGGTACCACTCACAAAATTCAATTCTCCGGTCATGATCATCTTCATTGAGAGCGTGGACTAATCTGGGAATAAAACTTTTCCATTGAACACGCTTCAAAACGCGACGGACACCCGATTTTGAAAGTCCTGTCTCACGAGCCGCTGGCCGAACAGATTTTCTAGGAGATTGCTGAAACCTTTCGATGACTTCTCTTTCTCTTGTGGGGCTGGTGGATGTTCGTGGTCTTCCGGAATTGTTCTTATGGATATTCTGAACTGTTCCTTCATCTTCAAACTTATCTCGCAAACGAGCAATTGAGAGACACGTTGGTGAATCTCGTCGAAACTTCATTCTAAGCCATCTTTGCACTTCACTTATGTTCTCAGTCTTATAGTAGCATTTTAGAATGAATTTCCTTTCCTCAAAGTTTAGTCTGATTTCAGCCGTTATTTTAAGCAGTCACACTTGAAAAAATATTAAAAAGTGAGTTAGTTATGGTTATGAGCTATTAAACAGTGTAGGCCTATACATTTTTGGCACCCTCTGTATTATATTGAAGCAAATTTTCTCGAAGTAAAGTCCGGATCAGCTTACCTAATACTCTAAAAGTGAAACATAACTATTTTTCCCCTGTTACTATATAATGCTAGTGGATTATAGTGATTTTCTAGATGTCAGGTTGAATTTTCTTTTACCAACTTTGTTTCGAATTTCGAGTACTGAAATATATAACTGGCAGTTATTTTCTAACTGTTATGTTGGCAGCAATAATTTTGATTTACAGTAAAGGAAACCGACGAAATGAAAGTCCGTAAGGTTGTGAAATTTGAACGTAATTAATAATGAATTACATAATTCAGTTGTTTAGCGTTGTGATCCAATTCAACACTATATTCAGGTAAGTGTAATTAAATATGACAGCCTATAACTTATACACCTACTAGGTATTAATGGAACATGCACGTGGCTAATGAATAGAAATGTAGGCCTAATTTATTTCTTAGTTTTCAGAATTTTATTAAAGTGTCCAAGAGAGGAAATAGCATGATAGCGACTTAGGAATATGCCTATGAATTTTAAGTAGAGTATACATTACAAAGTGATTTTATGTTTCCGGAATTCATACTAATCATTTCACGTGATCAAACAAAATACGTTTTTAGGTTAGGTCTCGTGAATCGTAAACTGTTTAATAATAACAATCAAGGTTTTATTTCATACACCGTCTATGCTTATCCTTTTAACAAATTTATTGGTTTATCAATACTTTGTTACATATATTTTGAATTTGAACGTTTTCGGCTCTATTGAGCCATCATCAGAACCATTTATGCCCATATGCATGATACAGGTACACGTATAATGCAATACAGATAAACCCAAATAATATCAGATATCATGATTCTATGTAAAACATTAAATATACGGCGATATTACATTACTATAAAAAAAACTGGCTATATAAGCCATATTAACGTGTTAAAGTTGTTGATGTTAAAATTATTACATGATAAGCCTTTAAAATTATAAAAAAACAATTGTAGTTATCGAGTTGATGTCTATGTGGAATTCCAAGTCTGATAGTGGCTAGATGCGACAACTGTGGGGGAAGAAAAAAAAGTATTGATAAACCAATAAATTTGTTAAAAGGATAAGCATAGACGGTATATGAAATAAAACCTTGATTGTTATTATTAATAAATTAGCTTATTGGTCTCATCATGCCTTTTAAATTTGTAAACTGTTTGGTCAAAGGAATGAATTTCATGTTGTCAGACAAAATACATTTTATTATTAGATCATACTAATCTACTAATTACCAACATAATGTGCAAGATATCCAGGAGGAAAATACACTGTTTCAGAAATTATTGAACCATTTAGAAAACACTTCACAACATAAAGATGAGATGAAGTAAATAAGTAAGATATTGTTATTGTTAATACTATTATTATTATTATTATTATTATTATCTTATTACCATTATTATTATTATTATTATTATTATTATTATTATTATTATTATTATTATTATTATAGTGCATGAATGTGACTTTACTCTCTTTGGTAATAACCTGGTAGGCTATTAGATGACCCACGGATATTTTGCCGCTCACGATATAGAAACACTGTATGTTGTCTATACTTAGAAAGACACTGGAGCTGGCACTCCTGTTTCTTAGGCCGGCAACTACTGCATCGGACATTCTGTCTCGGACAGGATATTTTTGTCTCGGGCCGTCCGATGTGACGGTGATTATATGCATTGTTATGAGGCTGCAGCATACTGCATCGGACATTCTGTCTCGGACAGGATATTTTTGTCTCGGACCGTCCGATGTGACGGTGATTATACGCATTGTTATGAGGCTACAGCATACTGCATCGGACATTCTGTCTCGGACAGGATATTTTTGTCTCGGACCGTCCGATGTGACGGTGATTATACGCATTGTTATGAGGCTGCAGCATACTGCATCGGACAATCTGTCTCGGACAGGATATTTTTGTCTCGGACCGTCCGATGTGACGGTGATTATACTCATTGTTATGAGGCTGCAGCATACTGCATCGGATATTCTGTCTCGGACAGGATATTTTTGTCTCGGACCGTCCGATGTGACGGTGATTATACTCATTGTTATGAGGCTGCAGCATACTGCATCGAACATTCTGTCTCGGACAGGATATTTTTGTCTCGGAACGTCCGATGTGACGGTGATTATACGCATTGTTATGTGGCTGCAGCATACTGCATCGGATATTCTGTCTCGGACAGGATATTTTTGTCTCGGACCGTCCGATGTGACGGTGATTATACGCATTGTTGTGAGGCTGCATCATACTGCATCGGATATTCTGTCTCGGACAGGATATTTTTGTCTCGGACCGTCCGATGTGACGGTGATTATACGCATTGTTGTGAGGCTGCAGCATACTGCATGGTCCGAGACAAAACTGTCCTGTCTGAGACAGAATGCCCGATGGAGTATGCTGCCGGCCTGATGCAGGATAGAGTTGTTGGAGATGTCATGGTAACGTGAACAAAATTCTGTAACGAAATGGGCAGTTTAATATTTCTGAACTGTAACTTTTGCACTCACATAGGTGCTGTCATGAGTCGTTTTTAAATGGCAATTAGTGTAACTAGCCATAGAGCAACTTTGCAAAGGCATTTAATACTTCAATAAAGTTCCTAAATTCCAAGAATGAAACAGAACTATGTACCCAATGTGACTGAAGAGCTTAGGTATAACCTAACCCTACTTTTAGTTCTAATCTATCTACGAATCTTTGTTAAACGTGTAATTGGTTTATGGGACTTAGTCGGTTTTTACAACAGAACAGCCAATTATCTGCACATAGGGGCAACATACCTAACCAAAGATAAGTGTGCTCCCTGTCCTGGAGGGCTCCCTCGCTCCGCCCAACTTTCCGACTATATAAACTACAAGAGAAATTGCGAACTTGAATACCATGCTATTCTACTAGTGCGTGACTCCGACAGTCGATTGTTCCTTGTAGTGCTAACAACTTTGAAAAGATTCCCATTTGAAAGGACCCCCCGGTGGTGTCTCTCACCCCAACAACCATCCCCCTTTTGCACGCTCGCTCAGTCGGGGTTGGCTTCAACTAACAGCATTATTATAAGTTGATCGCACAATAATAGAGAATGGTAAAGCGGTTTCAAGAAAAATGGTTTAGTGCTTGAGATCAGTTCACACTGGTAAAATCTACACGTTGCGTCTTTATAGTGAAGCCCTAACTCTAGCAGTAGGCGGCTTTTAAACAGAGACAACGTTTTATCCTTAGTATATTGCACGAATCACGATTGATATAATGGGTACTGCCACATTTCTCCTCTTTTCATCACTAATTAGACAGAGGATTTGCTAAGAGAAAATTATTTAGGGATGATTTTCTTCATATATGGAGATATTTATGATGGACAGAATGGCTAAGGAGCAGGTTTTCGATTTCCCTAGGCATTCCCACTTTCCCCAGTGTTACATTACAGCTACATCATCAATTAATTTCTAAAAAATAATTTCATTCAACTATAAGGACTTTCATCTCCAAGAGATGCTGTGTGGTGTGTGATGTACCGTACTAAGGAGTTGCGCGGCAAATTTTCTTATGAGTACTTAGGCTTCCCTTATAACTAGGACTAGGATTTTGATGAAATTGTATCTTTTTTTAGTAAGCCAGAAACATTTCTGCTTTAGTATTTATATGTTATGTGATAAACTGAATGTTTTAAAACATATGTATTTGTTAGGACATTTTTTTTTGCATTTTTTTGCCTCTTACAACTCATAAAATCATTTTTTGTTTTATTTGGTCTTTTTTGGGTATTTTCATTTAATTTTGGCCATAAATCCCCATTATTAATGTAACATTTTTTTCTTTGATATTTTTCTACATATTTTGTTCATTAATACATATTATTTTGTATATTACTATTTTAATCGTTTTCTACACAAATATTGCCATTTTAACGTAGTACACCCCCATGTAATGGATCAGTCCAACACCCCTTCAATATAGACTCCTTTATACCTTCTAATTCCGGGTAAGAGTGGCCTTGTGGTGGACTACATGGAACTACATCAGGTAAAATAATTAATTAAAGTGTAGGCCTACTACTTAGAAAAATTATGTAAAATTAAATAAACTTGAATGTTGTACTAGGGTTTAAGTTAATTGCTAGTCTAAATATTAATATTCCTACTAAGCCAATTATGTGAGATCAATTTTTAGGACATTTTTAAGAGCATTTTTGAAAGATTTTTAGATCATAAATGCATTGTTTTTAAGGACACTTTTTCATGATTTGAGGCTATAAAATGCAAAACTCGCCTTAACCAGGTAAAGTGATTTGTCAGAAAACAGGTAAAACCGTTATGGATATGGACAGTTTTGCATTTGATAGTTTTCTGAGCTCTATTGAAGAGGAGTTAGACAAGATTTGCGCAAGCCGACTTATCAGTAGATAGAGATCTGCAAGAAGTACAGCATGCCATATGTAACTCTTTTTTTTTTTTTTATTTTGGATAAGGCGAGTTTTGCACTTGATAGCTCATTTGTCATCAAAATCCTAGCTTTACTTACAATAACTTTCACTCTATTACAACCCCATTACCTCGAGACTAAAATCCCATTATTTCTTACCAAACAGAACGTCGCTTATTCCATCAGGCCGTGCCTGTGGCTCAAGAGCTAGCCTGCTGGTTTTGCATCCAGGCAACTGGGTTCGATTCCCGGGACTCGTGATGGAATTTGTGGTGAATAAATCAGATGTTGCAGAGGAGTTTTCCCAGAGTATGCTCTCGCTTCCCTCTATCATTCCGCCAACACTCTCTACTATATCTACACTCCTCTCTTTTTCATCATAATCATCATCATCATCAACATTTGTAAGTTAACATCTGAAATATATTCGTAATATCTTTATTTTTCTGCTGCACATACGGCAACTCAGAATTGTGGACTTTTCTCATATTATGGCCTAGCTCACTCTCAACTTCTTGCCCGCCAACGTCGTGGTGTGAACCGAGCTCTATGGAGACTGACAGCGATACCGGCCGGTTTAAGCTAGTTACAGTAATGTAAACAGATCGGCAGCGAGCCACTGCGTCGTAAACACGAGGAGACAATAGGGGATTCCTTACACAAAGCGAGGACCAGCGAGAACACCTGGATCTTCGAAATTACCCACTTAGCATTAAAGTGATCGCCGATATGAGCCACAAGGTAACGAATTATACTGAAGTGGTAATGTTCACTTTGTCCATAGATAAGGTGGAGATAATGGGATAATTTTAACTTATTTCTTCTCACATTCTCTTAATGAATATTTAAAAGTATTTATTTAATGTTCTGAGTTGGAAGAAACTTTCATCGCACTTCGTACATTAAAAATATTCTACCGTCGGATAAAAATATGTCGTTCAACAAATTACACAGATTAACTATATTTCGTCCATTATTAGGTTCATTCGACAGTTCTAATATATGAACTTAACATTAATTTAACAGTGAGTTAAGTACGCTTACAATGAATGGAAATAATGCTTCGAAATCTTGTTTTCGGAGACACTATGCCAGCGTTCTGCTATTAATTTAATTTGGTAGTGATAGCCTTGACAAATGGAAATATAAAAATTGTAAATTTATCCTTTGAAGAGGTGAAAAAATTTTAATATCTTGGAGCAACAGTAATAAATATAAACTACACTCGGAAGGAAATTAAACGTAGAATGAATATGAGAAATGCGACTTATTATTCGGTAGAGAAGCATTTGTCATCCAGTCTGCTCTCAAAAAATGTGACAGAATTTATAAAATAGTTATATTACTGGTTGTTCTATATGGTTGTGAAACTTGGACTCTCACTTTGAGAGAGGAACAGAGGTAGGGTGCTTGAGAATAAGATGCTTAGGAGCCACCGACGTCGGTTAAGGCGCTTGCCTGCAGGTCTGAAGTTGCGCTCGGGCGCGGATTTGATCCCCACTTGGGCTGATTATCTGTTTGGGTTTTTTCCCGAGGTTTTCCCCAACCGTAAGGTGAATGCCAGATATTCTATGGCGAATCCTCGGTCTCACCTCGCCAAATACCATCTCGCTATCTCCAATCTCATCGACGCTAAATAATGATACAGCGTCGTTAAATAACCAACTTAAAAAAATACAAAAAAAATGCTTAGGAAAATATTTGGGACTAAGGGAGATGAAGTTACAGGAGAATCGACACGCAGAACTGCACACATTGTATTATTCACGTGTGGCTACGCAGACAATACATACATACATACATACATTCATACATACATACATACATACATACATACATACATACATACATACATACATACATACATACATAGGCATACATACATACATACATACTGTCGGTGACTCAAGAGAAGACGAGAGCGGACTGAGGAGGAAGGGATGTGAACAGATAACGTAAGACAACACGTGCAATATTTGTACTGCAGTAAGCGGAAACATTAGGTCTCCTTCTGTTCAACTTAGCTTTAATTTCCATACGCATTGTTACTCATGTTTCCTGCACGAGTAATAACCTGGCTACTGGGATGCTTATCTGAGCGATGTTTATAACAATCAACAGCGATAGTCAAGAAGGTCACATTCTTTCCGCTCGTCTTCTCCTGAGTAACAGGCAATACATACATACATACATACATACATACATACATACATACATACATACATACATACAGACATACATACATAGGTCACTGGTTGGCGAGTTGGTATAGCGCTGGCCTTCTAAGCCCAAGGTTGCGGGTTCGATCCCGGGTCAGGTCGATGGCATTTAAGTGTGCTTAAATGCGACAGGCTTATGTCAGTAGATTTACTGGCATGTAAAAGAACTCCTGCGGGACAAAATTCCGGCACATCCGGCGACGCTGATATAACCTCTGCAGTTGCGAGCGTCGTTAAATAAACCATAACATTTACATAGGCCTACATGCATGCATGCATGCATACATACATACATACATACATACATAGGGCCTACATACATACATATCATCGTAACATACAATCACACTTACATACTGTGATTTTAAAGTGATTCAGACTTTAATGGAAATGTATTGTTGTAGGCCTACCTGTATTAATACAATTAGATAGAAAAAAAAGTATTTTCTGTTAACGGAGCATCCTATAACTAAATCAGTGAGACAACGCTTACTCTTATGCCCTTGTTCCTGCGAGCTCGTTAAGCTACTCGTTTTCTTTTGTCTTAAGCACAGCTGTCAGATTATTCGTATTATTATTACGGTTGCCATGACAGCCCGGTTTGTGCGGTGCCATATTGTTTCGTTTCAAAGTACGGATAGTCTTGTCTATGACAAGAATCGCATTAAAACGGATATTCACAATAACTTGAGCAGAGTTTACGTCTCCGTGCCTCATCGCTTGATGCCTTCCTAACTACCGGTAGGGATCCTTCCGCTCATACCTGGAATTGCCTTCATAATACCGCGGTCACATGACAAGTTTCTATTGTATTATCTTCCGTAACATTTAATTAAAACTCTTTTGGTGGAGGGTTCTTCTAGATATATGAAGACCGAAACTGATGTCACGAGTGCTTCCATTTTATTGCTCTAGAGGATATGATAATATTTTGCGCCAGAAATTAGATACAAGCCGAAATAAGATAACATTCGGAGACGCTTTTACGACTTGGAGAATAATGAAGCTTAGATTCAAACTCAGAAACATAGAGATGTGTAAACTCCTTAGGTATGCACGTTACATAAAATTTATTTATACAGGCCCACAAACACGTGGTCGAAATTCAACTGCGTAAACAGCCAGACTTAAGCCTCATTCACAATGAAAATTAAACATAACGTAAGCGTTAACTTAAGAATATAAACGTTACGGTAAAATCAAGAAGTCATACCATCATTCACGATGGAAACATAAACATAGCAGCAAACATACTTGGTAACCATCGAAACATAACAACGACGCCATTTCCTCACATTCTGTCGTATACTTCAGCGCTCCACGATTGTGTTCTGTTTGCAAATCACGAAGGCATATGCATGAAAGTTTGGAGTTTGCAAACTTTCATGTTAACGTCTTACGGTAATGTTTATGTCAATGCTTATGTGAATCACTGTGAATGATCCCATTTGGTAGCCTGGGCGCAAACTTCTGTGCTTATGTTACGGTTATGTTTAATTTTCATTGTGAATGGGCCTTTAATCGTAAGACGGAACGTGAAAGATGCAGTCAGCCGTAGTACGTAATGGATAAGGCCAACAACTCCAATTTTGCTTCGAAAATTGCAGTCCTAACTTCAAATACGGCCCATTTACGGACTTGTTTCAATGTATTAGCAATGTCAAGTCCTGTGTTGTTTTAAGTGGAATCCTGACATCAAACTAGTTTGGACTTCCGTGAGTCTAGGTAAAGAATAATTTTTGGTCCTACAGAATATATCTGTTGTGGTAAAAATGATTAAAAATTATTAGAGAAGAAAAATTCGCTCCGGTGCCGAAGATCGAAACCGGATCTCTCAGTTCTACGCACTGGGTGCTCTAACCACTGAGCTACGCCGAAGTTCAACCCACGGCACCGGATCGAACCTTTCTTCTTTGGTTCTTTTTCCTTAGTGGCCTTATATCGTGTTCTACTTATATTATATATTGACATATTTTAACGGTCTTACTAACAAAAACTCTATAAACAGACGTTTAAATGTCTTATACAATGAGCAGCTCGTTTATACGTCGTGTGTAAATTCATTACTAATAATCACTACATACGTCGTGTATAACAGTGCAACTGTTACACAGCTACGTCATAGTTTCGTCATTACTTCATTACGAAAGGTAATAGAATATCTGAGGTTCTCTATTGTATCCGGTAGAGCGCTCTAGTGTCCCGTGTTAGGTATCGATAGTACAACTGGCTCTGATCGATAACCACACTATATTTTGGTCGAGTGCAAGCTATAGCAATATTATTCTAATTATTCTGTGCTCTTTGGTTTGTTCTTCTGTGGTTACAAGGCAACCATCATCATAAAATGACATTCGATGCGAACAGCTGTTAGAGAAGCGGCCATTTTTTCTCTATAAACAAATCTTAAACAAGTGGTTTCGTGTAAAGCAAATCCCATTATATAGTTACAATATGTTTATACATCCATCGCTTATGCATGGTTTATTAGTAAAGCTTTCTGTCTCAACTCTGTATAAGTCTCGTATAAAAACTATACATGGTTTATTAGTAAGACTGTAAGTCAATAGTCATCACACAAGGAGCGCACTCAACTGAGTGACTTGGCGGCCGAGACTCATGCTGTATATGTACTGTTAGGCGAATAATCTATGTAAAGATCAATTTTTGGTCGTACAAAATTATAGTTTTAGGCGTAATAGATCGACTACTGACCCGATTTTTTGTATTCGACAGATATTGGAGGAAAAATGGGAGTATAAGGGTACAGTACATCAGCTATTCATAGATTTCAAAAAGGCATATCTCTCGGTTAAGAGAAAAGTTTTATATAAAATTCTTATTGAATTTGGTATTCCCAAGAAACTAGTTCGATTAATTAAAATGTGTCTCAGTAAAACTTACAGCAGAAAACGTATAGGCCAGCTAAAGCAGGGAGATGCACTATCACCTTTACTGTTTAACTTCACACTAGAATATGCCATTAGCAAAGTTCAGGATAACATAGTTTGGAATTGAACGTGTTACATTAGCTTCTTGTCTATGCGAATGACGTGAATATGTTAGGAGAAAATTCACAAACGATTGGGGAAAACACTTGAAGCAAGTAAAGACATAGGTTTGGAAGTAAATTCCGAAAAAAACAAAGTATATGATTATGTCTCGTGACCAGAATATTGTACGAAATGGAAATATAAAAATTGGAGATTTATTCTTCGAAGAGGTGGAAAAATTAAAATATCCTGAAGCAACAGTAACAAATATAAATGACACTCGGGAGGAAATTAAACGCAGAATAAATATGGAACATGCCTGTTATTATTCGGTTGAGAAGCTTTTATCATCCAGTCTTTCGTCAAAAAGTCTGAAAGTTAGAATTTATAAAAAAAAAAGTTATATTACCGGTTGTTCTGCATGATTGTGAAATTTGGACTCTCACTTTGAGAGAGGAACAGAGATTAAGGGTGTTTGAGAATAAGGTGCTTAGGAAAATATTTGGGACTAAGAGGAATAAAGTTACAGGAGAACGGAGAAAGTTACACAACGCAGAACTGCACGCATTGTATTCTTCGCCTGACATAATTAGAAACATTAACTCCAGAAGTCTGAGATGGCAGGGCATGTAGCACGAATGGGCGAATCGATAAATGCATATAGAGTGTTAGTTGGGAGATCGGAGGGAATAAGACCTTTGGGGAGGCCGAAACGTAGATGGGAGAATAATATTAAAATGAATTTGAGGGAGGTGGGATATGATGATAGAGAGTGGATTAATCTTGCACAGGATAGGGACCGATGGCGGACTTATGTGAGGGCGGCAACGAACCTGCGGGTTCCTTAAAAGGCATTTGTAAGTAAGTAAGCAACAGAATTATCTGTGATGGTTACCATTTGTTATTAACGGAGAAAATTTCGTTCCGGGCGCCGAGGACACGAATATCCTAGTTCTACGCACTGGGTGCTCTAACCAATGAGCTACGCCGAAGTTCTAACCTCCGCACCTGATTTCCGTTAATAACAAATGGTAACCATCACAAATAATTCTGTAGAACCAAACATTAATCTCTACATTGTTTGCAAGCCTACTTATGAGTAAATTTCGGAAACTGAAAAGTACATTTTTCGGTCATTGGGTCATTGTTATCAATCGGTTAATGCATCCCAAACGGCGTGCACTATAGGCTACATAAAAGCTTTCGTTACCAGTAGAAACATGTTTAGCTCGATCTGGAAGGACTGAGAAAGTATGGAATATACTGCGTGTTCAGTTCAAAGTGTGTCATTGCTCGCTGTATGTCGTCATGATGCTAGCCAATGAGCCTAGAGAATTCAATCTTCCTACACTTCCGCAGAGGCGTATTACCTATGTGCCAGAGAAGTTGCCTGGCAAGTACGGCGTTCATTCTGAAGAGTACTTACCGATACGTACGGTAACGCCGGTAGTGGCAGGAATGTGAACTGTTTGGAAACACGTGCTGAGTCTTTTGTTACTGTCGGAATATGGGGAGAGGGTTAACACGATTAGTTACGTATTTGTTGACATTAACTTCGACGGTCAACATGGACACGGAGCATTTGATTTGTGTTGTGGAATGTTGCCGTATACAACCGATGATAACAAATACCCTGCGTACGACTTCCCCTCGCAAAACACAGTTCGAAAGAGGTTATGGTAGCACACAGGCCGTACAGACCGCCATCTGTTGTTACGACGTTCAATTATATCAGACACGTTCTTAAGTTCAGATTGAACGCCTTAATTAATAGGCAACTTCTCTGACATAAAAGCTGAAACTCGCTTACTCACAACAGTGACGTCATGACACACTTTGAAATGAACACCCAGTAGACCTCAGCAGTAGGGGCCAAAAAGGATTTGTACATATTTCATTCATTCTTTACAAAGTCGCAGATGTGTCTGGTGCAGTACCATAACAACCACCATCACCATCGTCACTACCACCACCACTGTGGTTACCGAAACTGTTATCATAAAGACAACGAAGTAAAAAGAAGAAAGAATAGAAGGAAATATTTTAAAAATTGTTTATTAGCCCACTTAGTGTAAACACCTATCACATGTAAGCATCTTCAGTGTGACTTGTGGAGGACAAGACAGATTTATGTGCGCTTGACATATGGGTTGAGACGATATTCGGCGTGAGATAAATAAAATCATAAAAATGGTCAGCTAGCTCAGGTATTTTAAGGAAGCTTCTCTGCACACGTGTCCTTTCGTACGATTTCAACCTGCGATAAACTCGCTTTAACAGTGAAATAACGAACCGTTTTGGGGCTTTATATAAATTTTCAGGTCGTAAACTTGTAATCTATGGAAGATGTTGCTGTTTTCTGTCGGGTTGGGGGAGAGCCGAGAACAGTGAAACTTGAGGTAATATGACGGACCAATTTCCTACTGCAGAAACACAAGCAGGGCACCAAGAGTGGATCACTCCGTCAGAGAGAAACTTCATGCTGAGGAAGAACCTATTCACTGTAAATTATTTTAGGTCCAGCCTGTTAAACAAGACTGTTCGAGGTGAAAACAATAGGAAATAAAAGTTGTCTGAAAGTCAGTTCATGGGTTATCGCGCTTTCAATTTCTTACAACTCTTCGAAACCGACATCAAGCACTTCTTTCTATCCCTCATCATAGAACGTCTTTTACTCATCTTCGTATACTGTATAAATACCTCGCCTATGGAATTCGTTACCTAATGACGTCAGGGACTGCCGGACTTTATCACAATTCAAAATTAAATTGGAAAATTTTGTCTTAGTTAATGTTTTTAGGTATTGCTAGAAGTATTTATTTGTGTTATTTTTTTTCTTTTTTAATCTAGATTAAAATTCCAAGTTTCTTGTTTATGTTAGTTAATTAGTTAGGATACAATTAATTATGATACTTAATCACTCATTTAGAGTTTGTGTGACTGCAACCTGTGTATATTTTTTTTATGGCTTTACTTTGTTTATACTGTTTTTTTCTCTCTCTCTCTCTCTCTTTATTTTTTGTAGCTTTATTTTGTATAACTTATAGTGTATTTTTTTCTGTTTATTTCTGTTATTGTATTTGTATTCTTGGTGTTGTGTAAGAGAAGGCCTGATGGCCTTAACTACACCAGAATAAATAAATAAATAAATAAATAAATAAATAAATAAATAAATAAATAAATAAATAAATAAATAAATAAATAAATAAATAAATAAATAAATAAATAAATAAATAAATAAATAAATGGGTTTAAATCCCATCTACGATCTAAATATTTGCATTATGTATTTATACATATTATTTAGAGCGAAACCTGTTTTAAGAGATCACCACAAGTCCTAAAAAAATGGCAATGAATAAAAACAGCCGCTAAATTAGGTTGAAGAAAGTTCGTAATGTGAAACATTTTCTTATTTTATTGTATAATCATTTGTATATTGAAGAATATTATATGACTTAAGCCCGACAATTAAGTAATGAGACTGATTATATTGTAAGAAAATGCCCCCAACAATACATTGCATGTCATCGAAATATCCAACATTCTTCAAAAATTTTCTTGTGCACAACTTCTATTCACTAAATTATGCACCAAGAAATTTGGTTGCTGTTGTTTCTAATAGGGATCTATTGTTAATTATTGCGCTAGAAATTTGCGAGGTTGAATTTGGACAGGATTTAAATTTAATTATGTTAGTTTTGTTACAATTTAATACCAATTTATTGACTGAGAACCAGTCACATATTTTGAAGAGAATTTCCTCTGTTGGAGATTTGGAATGCGTTGGAGTTATTGGCTATAATTACTATACTTGTGTCATCTGCAAATAATATGGGATGACTTACATCTTTTATTAGGGGGGCAAGGTCATTTATGAACACTAGAAAAAGTAGGGGACCTAATATTGATCCTTGAGGAATTCCATTATTAATAGTTCCCCATGAGTTTGATGTCAGCCGGGAAACGATTCGCCGCGTGCGTCCTTATTACTCAACACCAGGCACTGGTTTCTGATGCATGACAATGCACCAGTTCACCGGGCAGTAGCTGTACGGAAATTTTTGGCCCGATGACTATTTCATTTTTCCAAAACTGAAATGGAAAACCTGCCTACTGTAAATAATGTGTCCAAGAGGGTCGAACACGGGACAGTACAGCCTCCTGCAGTGGATCTGAGGAATCTGAAATACGGTCGCGGCATCGGAGTGCAGGAAACCTGAGAAGATGAGTCCAGAGGTAAGAAAGTTGTCACACTGAAAATTGTCATGGAGACGTGCGAGGAGCATGGAGCGAGAGTGGAACAAGTGCAACCACTGAGCTTATTACTGCACAATGGGCGATCAGAACAAGCGACAGCGAGAACATGGGAGCAATTATTTGGCTATGAAACACGCCACGAAAGTACAAACTACGTTGCTCAGCACACTTCTTGCAGCTCACGAATGGTTACAAATTGTAACGACAAGCACAAATTGCGTACGTAATTGGGGAACAACATTCTGCTCGAGTAAGGACTGTACTCACTACAATTGTGGAGAACAATAAAAATAAATCGGCATTTTAAAGCGACAGAAAAATTGTACTTTCAACTAGCCAACAGCATAATGAAAGCAATCGTTGACAAGGTAGTTGTAAAACTCTACGAATACAATGATCATTTGTTCGCGCATTAACAAGTAGTTTTTATAACTAATGACTGTTAATACTTTATGAAGGAACTATTTCTATTAGTTCTTCCGTCCTGCCTAAAGGCTCATTCACCATGAAAATTAAACATATCGTAAGCGTTAACTTAAGAATGTAAACGTTACGGTAAAATCAAGAAGTCATACCGTTATTCACGATGGGAATATAAACATTACCGCAAACATACTTGGTAACCGTGGAAACATAACAACGACGCCATTTCCTCTTATTCTGTCGTATACTTCAGCGCTCCACGATTGTGTTCTGTTTGCAAATCACGTAAGCATAAACATGAAAATTTAGAGTTTGCAAACTTCCATGTTAACGTCTTACGGTTATGTTTATGTCAGTGTTTATGTGAATCATTGTGAATGATCCCATTTGGGAGCCTAGCCGCAAACTTCTGTGCTTATGTTACGGTTATGTATAATTTTCATTGTGAATGGGCCTTAACGCTTATTAATTATAGCAATAAATAATTTGTGAGGCTACATTTTCGTTTCATCTATAGGCTAGAAAGTTTTCACAGAAATGTAATAAAGCAATAATTTTATTTTGAGCTATTTCCGCAACGTCTAAGATTAAGTCGATTATGTATGTATGTATGTATACATCGTTATGCTTTTTAAAAAATTCATGTTAAGATGCTTTGAATTCGAGGCATGTTATGTACAGTACCTAGTATAATTATTTTGACGTTACTTTTAAAAATACATTTGTGTAATCTATAGGCCTAATTACTTATTCCTTTGTCTAAAAAATTGAAATTTCAGGTTCATTCATAGTGGTCTGTCCAAAGGTAGGCCTAGGTCCTTCACTGAAAACCCAGCATTCTCCAGTCTTCCTATTTTCTGTCTTCCTCTTTGTTTCCTCATATGATCCATATATTTCAATGCCGTCTATCATCTGATATCTTCTTCTGCACCGAACTCTTCTCCTGTTCACCATTCCTTCCAGTGCATCCTTCAGTAGGCACTTTCTTCTCAGCCAGTGACCCAGCCAATTCCTTTTCCTCTTCCTGGTCAGTTTCAGCATCATTCTTCATTCACTCTTTCCAACACAGCTTCGTTTCTTACTCTGTCCATTTCACACGCTCCATCCTTCTCTATATCTACATTTCTTTCTTTTAGTATGTTATTTTACGACGCTTTATCAACATCTTAGGTTATTTAGCGTCTGAATAAAAAGGTGATAATGCCGGTGAAATGAAAGTTACCAGTATTTGCTCATAATGGGTTCAGGGAAAACCCCGAAAAAAACCTCAACCAGGTAACTTGCCCCGAACGGGAATCGAACCCGGGCCACCTGGTTTCGCGGCCAGACGCTCTAACCGTTACTCCACAGATGTGGACTATACACATTTCAAATGCTTCTATTCGCTTCCCTTCACTTCGTCGTAATGTCCATGTTTCTACCCAATAGTCTACTACATTCCACACAAAGCACTTCACTAGTCTCTTTCCAAATCCTTTCTCCAGAGGTCCGCAGAAGACGCTTCTTTTTCTATTGAAAGTTTCCATTACCATTGCTATTCTCCTTTTGACTTCTTGGCAGCAGCTCATGTTACTACTTACAGCACACTCGAAGTATTTGAAGCTGTCCACTTGTTCCACTATCTCACTTAGAATTCGCAAGTTTGCCTTCTTTTTTTTTCGATAACAATGACTTTACTTGTTTGCATTTATCTGCTTTTGGTACTGTTCACAATTTACAGAAATTAGCTACTGGCAATGTTTTTTTTTTTCCTACTCCAAAGTATGTTCTAAGAATAATATAAATATTGAGAGATACTAGTGGTTTGTAATGGAATTCTAGACACATTCCTTTTCTTGTAAATGATCAACAGTGCTACTAAATAAAAAGATAAAATGGAAAATATAATTGTTTCTTTAAACATTCACCCACACATGAAAGGGGTCTATTTATTTCAAATACACCATGTAAAGATACGGAATTAAAATTTGGAGCGAGTTTTGATGGGAGTCAACCTGTATGTAGGCTACAATTTTACACGACTGTCCACAAGTAGCACATAATGCAGAGTGTTAAAAAAAGTATCCAATATTTTAGGAGGTGCTAGTATGCATTAAAACAAGAAAAAAATGTCTAATAAACATGGGTCCTACAACATATACCTTCTGAGATCTGAACACTTGTTCATAGGAGGTGTTCAATGTGGCTTCGATTTATGGCAGTTCCTCTGCTCTTCGGCGTAAGGAATCACGCACTCTTTGAAATTGATCAGGTTGTTCTTGATAACCAAAAGTCTAGGGGATTTAGGTTTGGGGAACTAGCAGGCTAAGGTGTGGGGCCTCCCCAATCAATCCAGCGATCCTGAAATGTCAGCGTCAGGTGTTCACGCTCATTGCGGAAAAAATGTGCTGGTGTGCCATCATGCATGAACCACATCTGTAGTCTTTGCTGACGTGGCATATACTCCAGCAATGTAGGCATTACGTTAATAAGAAAGTCCTGATAACGAGCCCCAGTTAATCTATGTGGTAGCACGTATGGCCCTATTAATCTATCACCAAGAACGCCTGCCCATACGTTGATTGAGAATCGATGCTGATGCCTTATTTCTTTAACTGCATGGGAATTTTCATCAGCCCAAACATGGTGATTACGAAAATTCACAACACCATATCTGCTGAACCCCGCTCATATCCGCAACCAAACGTTTGTTTTCAGTATTCCTTGCGACGTATCATTATTCCATGTCAGGGGTGTCAACTATTGTATGATTATCTGGTAGTCTGCTGTATTGTAGAGCAAAAAATGCATTTCCATGAATGGACGTCACATAGAGCATCTCCTATGAACAAGTGTTCAGATCTCAGAAAGTATGTGTTGTAGGACCCATGTTTATTAGACATTTTTTCCTTGTTTTGTTGCATACTATCACCTCCCAAAATATTGGATACTTTTTTAACACCATGTATTTACAAAAGCTCTTGTTTACTGCACTTGCGCAGTGTATTGTAAGCGAAATTTATACAATAAGGGAGCTCCAAATGTTATTTTCGTATCCGTACATACGTATATTTTAATGCATACGTTTTTCTCTGGTGTTGAGTTTGAATTAAAAAAATAAGTCTACTGGGAAAAGTGACTCCTTTGGAGTTCTTATGGACGAGCCGCCACTGAAAGATTGACTTCCTCGCTGAAAATTACAATCATACAGGGAGTGCACAACATTATATGTCTACTTTACTTTTTCTTTCGCTCATATATTGAGATATTTATTGTTTCTATGTTAGGCCTACATTTTTTCACAACCTGTTCTCTCAATCTATCCCTCTTACAAATTTTCAAACAAATTTAATTTCTGTAGTCGATAACATTGAATGTGTAACAACTTATCCAACTTTAGGGTAAATTTTAGGGCTCTTCGGTCAAATCCGGGACAGGTGTTGAGTATTAATACTGCATTCCATTGTTGCACTCAATAATTTAGGCACGAAAACTACTTTTGGTATGAGAGGGAAAGAGAGAGAGAGATTCATGTTTTGTCCACAAGAGATCCTTGAGGCAGATCTAACAAGTTAATTTATGTTATGAAGCGGCGTGCCTGACAAGGATGGCGCTGTCCCTCGCCCGGGAAGCCTCGCAGATTTCATTAAATTATATCCGTGTAGCAACACCTCCGCCAACAACAGATTTCCTGCCGCCTCCCACTCAACCCGCCTCTTCAGTGTCAAAAACATTTCGTAAATTTCAATAACGAAAATCAAATTCCAATCATCATCATGTTGTGTGCTAAGAGGTCACGTTATTTATTAAAATCTAGATGAATTATCTATAATTAATCAATAATTTTATATAATTTAAAACAAAATATTTTGTAAGGGGAAAAAAAAACAAAAAAATTATAAAGAATAACAATCAGTTTGGCTTCAGGAAGGAAAAAGGTACGAGAGATGCAACTGGACTGCTAAGAACAATAGGTGAAAGATACCTAGAGAAGAATAAAGACATGTAGGCTATACAGAGTGATTCAAAATCTCTGCGACAAACTCTGAGGGGTGATAATCTAACAATAAGGAACCCTTTTTGTTAAACAACCTATGTCTTTTGACGCGTCGTTTCGAAGTTACCGTTTTTGCGCGGGTGTACGTCAATGTATGCGAATGTGTGCACCCCTGTTTGTTTGTTTGTTTGTTTGTTTGTTTGTTGATATGTTTGTAAGAGACAAGAAGGGTTGTTGCAAATTAAGCTTTCAGGAATAACTCACTGTAAAGTTAATTTGAATAATTTCGAGGGAAAAATTGTTCCGGGGCCGGGTATCGAACCCGGGACCTTTGGTTAAACGTACCAACGCTCTCCCACTGAGCTACCCGGGAACTCTACCCGACACCGATCCAATTTTTCCTCTATATCCACAGACCTCAAAGTGAGCTGACAACAGTCAAGCAACCAACATTTGAGTGCACACTAACTCTGTGTGACTTTTAAATTGTGGTTTTCTGTAACGTACAGTGACGTGTATTATGCAAATTAAGCTTTCAAGAATAACTCCCTGTAAAGTTAATTTGTCCAGAGGTTTTGAATCACCCTGTATAGTATTTGTGGACCTAGAAAAGGCTTTTGACAGAGTGGATTGGAATAAACTGATGGGAATTCTAAAGAAAATAATTATGGATTGGAAAGAGAGAATAATTGGTTAGGAAGAGACAAGGCTGTTGAGTAACCTTTATATGAAATAACGAGTCAAAGTCAGAATAGGAGAACAAATGTCTGAAGAAAGTGAAAAAGGGAGAGGAGTACGTCAAGGATGCCCTTTATCACCTACCCTGTTCAACATCAGGAGGAAGAAGAATAAAGTGCATATAATTAATAAATAATTTTATATAATTTAAAATAAAATATTTTGTAAAGAAAAAAAAAACAAAAAAAAAATTGTAAAGAATTACAAGTAGATAGTTTGGCTTCAGGAAGGGAAAAGGTACCAAAGATGCAATTGGACTGCTACGAACAATCGGCCAAAGATACCTAGAGAAGAATAGAGAAGTGTAGGCTATATATTATTTGTGGACTTGAAAAGGCTTTTGACAGAGTGCATTGGAATAAACTGATGGGGATCCTAAAGAAAATAATTGTGGATTAGAAAGAGAGTAGGATGTTAAATAACCTTTGTATGAAAGAAAGAGTCAAAGTCACAATAGGAGAAGAAATGTCTGAAGGAAGTAAAAAGGGAGAGGAGTACGTCAAGGATGCCCTTTATCACCTACCCTGTTCAACATCTACTTGGAAGATTTAGTAAAGAACTGTTTTCAGAAAATGGGAGCAATGATAGTAGGAGGAAGAAGAATAAAGTGCATAAGATTTTCTGTTGATATGGCGTTGTTAGCAGAAGAGGTGATGATAGATACTAAGGGATATGCTACTGGAGCTAAATGACATCTGTGAACAGTATGGGATGAATATAAATGCAAATAAAACTAAATCAATGGTCATAGGAAGAAAAATAAAGACGGTAAACTTGCGAATTCTAAATGAGGCAGTATGCTAGAGCAAGTGGACACTTCAAATACTTGGGGTGTACTATAAGTATAGTCGGAGGCACCGATTTTGGCAGATGACCTCGATGACATTTCCAGTAGGCGAGCCAATATTGTTTGTGTAAGCTGCGAGAATGAGATGCGATAACATTCCGAGTCGTTCATATTTTCATAACAGCAGCTCATATCAATTATCCTTATTATGAAACACACCAAGGTACAGTCCTACTCAAAGAACACCTTTAATAAATGTAAATGACTTCCGTTCGCAATGATTTTACAATACGTCTCCTACATTTTCTAAATTAAATTAATTCTCAATTAAAAGGAAAAAGCATTGCATTGCGCATATATATATATATATATATATATATATATATATATATATATATATAATCCTACCCTTACCAGATCAATATACAAGATTTGTCCAGTAATATTCTAGGGATCGTCTACTGGTAGTGCGACAATTCAAGTTAATAAAATTACGATTCTTCTTAATAATCAAAATATAGTTTGGTTAATTAGGTAAAATTGCATGCTGCGGAAGTTAGATTTATATAAGAGTATAATAAATAGGATTGTAATGGATATTATAAGGGCAGTAATTTCTTCACACGCACATTGTGAATAGAACAGAGAAGAAAGCATTTTAAAATATTCGAAATCGTACAAAATATCGGAGAAACCAATTTTCCCTGCATTCACAATAAATACTGTATTTTATGGATTCTAAAAAGTTGTTTATTAATCTAGAAGATTGGCTGATGACTATACTAAATTCCAGCACAAAATTCATTCAGAATATGTAGAAATTACACTTTGGATTTTACTAAATGTGTAGGCCTACTTTCAAAAGGTGTTACATACCCTCTTAAATACTGTACATGTGTTACCTGTGTTTATGTATATTTGCGGTATCCGATGTTTCATTTTTTAAAATATAATTCATACTACTGAAACTGCCATATTGAATTTGCACAAATTGTATTTTCGTAATTTTCGTCTCGAAAACCCCTAAGATATCTAATTTAATTTTTCACCTATTTTTGTCCCACTCCACCACTTTAGGGACAAAGTCGGACTAAATAATACCTTATTCATATTCTGTGATCGCAAAGATCCCCAGATATCGACTTTCATCGAGATCGGATGACATGAGATTTCTCACTCCCTTCTGCCTTTTCATCAGTACCTTAGGATATGGTATTTAAAAAATCCAAGAATGTTTAACCAATATTGTAGAGAGAAACATTCATTTTAAATTTTACGTCTCTAGTTAAATATAGTTTAGTGAATTTTTAAAAACGCCGACTTCAGTTATTTCAAGGGAGTAGCCTACATGAAATTGAATTTTTTTACTTTCCTTATACATTTTTTAGAAACAATTCTGAAAGATGAGATGAATAGTCTAACCCAATTTTATGAGTGAATCTTTGTTTTAAATTTAAAGGCTGCACGTCTGCTGGTTAAAAAAAATAAATCGGTATAATTAGTCTTATCTATTGACTAAGGATTAACATATTTCCATATACATATATATATATATTTCCATATATATAACAGATTATATTTCCATTTCGTACAATATTCTGGTCACGAGACATAATCATATACTTTGTCTTTTCGGGATTTACTACCAAACCTATCACTTCATTTGCTTCAAGTAAAATTTCCGTGTTTTCCCTAATCATTTGTGGAGTTTTTCCTAACATACTCACGTCATCCGCATAGACAAAAAGCTGATGTAACCTGTTCAAATGCAAACCCTCTCTGTTATCCTGAACTTCCCTAATGGCATATTCTAGAGCGAAGTTAAGAAGTAAAGGTGATAGTCCATCTCCCTGCTATAGCCCGCAGTGAATTGGAAAAGCATTAGATAGAAACTGGCCTATACGGACTCTGCTGTAAGTTTCATTGAGACACATTTTAATTAATTGAACAAGTTTCTTGGGAATACCACAGACTCATGTAGACTACTGTAATATTTGTTCAGTTTTTGGAGGTGACTGTCCAGAGTGCACAAATACTCGGGCGTGCATGTTTACTATTATGTCCTACCCATTCCACTGCGACAGAGATAACAGCCGATCTTGCAACGGTGAGGACTCGCTCTCCAGTTTACATTAAGAAAATCCATCTGCCAAAATCCCTGGCGCGACCTTTATACGTGTATATCTCGGTGAAATGTCAACATCCCAGCCGCAATACCAACGCAGAAAAAAATTATTGTGCGTTACTTGCCGATGCACCTTGTCACTAATAGAATGACAATGAAACAAAAAGAAGATTCTTGGAAGAAAACGTCGGTGTGCCGTTTGAGTTAATTAAAAATACGTACAATTTTTTCGTATGTTTTATACGTGATGTAGCAATAGTTTTTGCTTATTTTTCAAGTGTTAAGTACAGAAAAAACGTATAATAAATAATTTGAAAACAGACTATTAATGTTTAAAGAGGTGTACGGGAAGTCGCCAAATCGTAGTTCAAAAGTCGCTAGATTCCTTATTATCATCGGATAAAGTTTTATTTTTATCTCCAGAGGTTCCTGAAAAATCGTTAAATCCCTATTTAAGCAATAGAAAAATTTAAAGAAATTATTTTCTACGAAAAACAATTAAAAGTCGCTAAATTGTTAACGCTGACAACAAGCTAGCGTAGTTATAGTTCGTGTGAACATAACCTCAAAAACTATTTGTCCACATTCCTTAGAACTTAATTGATTTAAATCAAATCTAGGCCTCGCCAAGCCTCGTTTCTGAATGATTTTTCTTCTGCCAACATTATTTAATATCATATCCTCTAATAAGTCACCTTTATTGCCTCCAAATGCTATCATCTGACGCAGTTTTAATAATTTTTTCTTGTCCTTACCATATCCAATCACTCATACCGACTGGGCAAAAACTCTCTCGTACTACATACCGTTATTGTAGTCACCGTATTGTCACGTATCATTGTAATACAGAGAAACTCGGTATTGGGAACAGTAAATAGCCTACAAAGAATTGGGAATGAAACTCATCGCTGTTGGGCAGAATAAAGAGATAGGGTTAAGCATACAGAGCTAGAGAGAGCCATTTCCTCTTTTTGAGAATGTAACAGTCACACAATGGTGGTGTTGTGGTCAATATGAAGAATATGATGATGATGATGATGATGATGATGATGATGATGATAAAAGCGATAGTAGTACAGTAATAATGATGATGGTAGTGATGGTTGTGACAGCTAAAGATAAAGGTGATAATGATGAATCTGCAAATCTGGCTTTCAGGTAAAGCGCCTGTGAAGCAGACTTGAATAATTTCAAGGGAAAAATTGTTACGGGGCCGAGTATCGATCCTGGGACCCTTCGCTTAGCTCACGAATGCTCTACCGACTGAGCTACCAAAGAACTAACTTCTTGAGCTTTACCTGAAAGCCAGATTTCCGTAATATATACGTCACTGTAAGTACGTTAACAGAAAACCACAATTCAAGTCACAGAGAGTTTGTGTGCCCTCGAAGTTGGGTTTCTGGTGCGTCAGCCCACTTGAGTTGTGTGGATATAAAGGGAAAAGTTGTGACGGTGTCGGGTGTAGTTCCTGGGTAGCTCAGTCGGTAGAGCATTCGTGCGCTAAGCGAAGTGCTCCGTGATCGATACCCGGCCAAGAAACAATTTTTCTCTTGAAATTATTCAATGATGAATGTATCTAATTTTTATGCCAAATTTATATCAATTATAAAATCGAGGTCTACCTCTTATGACGGAGATGGGTTTACCCTGTCGGCAAAACGATACACAGGTGTCTGAATTCTTTCCGAGTTGAGGCGGTAGTTTTCATCGAATCATAACGTTGTTGATTTTATGAAACTTCCTATGTGACAGTACAGAAAATAATTTTTCAGTAGGAAGAAAAAATTAATTAAACATCATTAAACCTACACTGATCCTCGATGATGTAATTTATGTTCATCATATTCACCAGCGTTTTCTACCGAATAACTTCATATTCTTATGTAGGCCCATTGTTTTTTAATTAACTTTTTCTTCCTCCTGAAAAATTATGTTGTGCAGTGTCACATAGGAGGTTTCATGAAACCAACAACGATAAATTCCAGAACGTCTCGAAATCTACTTCCATTATATTAGAGACAGAGTAAAATGCGGCAAGGGCGTGATGCTGACCACAACACCGCCTTCTAGTGCCGAGATTCAGAAAGCATTAATATTAGTATTTATTTAGTATTAGTATTTATTTATTTAACCTGGTAGAGATACGGCCGCCAGGCCTTCTCTGGCCCTCTACCAGGAGATTCCAACTATAATATGAAGAATAAATTTGCAATTAGTATTGGATTTACAGTTACAATTACAAATAAAATTACAATATTAAATTTACAATTACAATTACAGTAAAAATCAAAGTACGAAAAGATTACCTGACTAATGAAAGCTAGATAATTTATCATAGAAAAACAAAGAATATTTTATATTTACTTAATTACAAATTAAACCTAGAATAACAAAATTGTATAGTGATGAAATTACCGGATATTGAAATATTTTGTGATAGATTAAGGAAACTATTTACAAGAAATCAATTACTGATCAAGTGCCTAATTAGTTTGCGTTTGAATTCAATTTTATTTCGACAGTTCCTGATGCTAGCAGGTAGCGAATTCCAGAGTCTTGGCAGGGCTATTGTGAATGAGGATGAGTATGAGGATGTGCGATGAGATGGTATTGTTAGTATTTTTTCATGACGAGAGCGTGTGTTCAGATTATGGTGGGAAGAAAGGTAAGTGAAGCGAGACGACAGGTACGAAGGAATAGAAGAGTTCAAGATTTCGAAGAGAAAGAGAAGTGAATGTAAATTTCTTTTCGTATCTAGTTTAAGCCAACCTATTGCCTCCAGGGATGGGGTGATATGATCATGCGAGTATTTACGAACATTGCTTACAAAACGTACACACAAATTATGAGCACGTTGAAGTTTCGGTTTGTTGTTTCTGGAAAGGTCAGTCAGTAAAATGTCAGCATAGTCAAAATAGGGAAATACAGGGAAATCATTTTATTTTTACTTCAATTTTGATTGTACCTGAGTTTTTGAATATACTTCACTCCCACCCCTTCTACTAATGAAGTTCCAACTGTCCTCCACACAGAACCAAGGCCGCATATAGTAAGCAGTACTGAGTTAATGAGTATAGTACGTTCCAGAAATATGTTCGCGTTTTCCAGTGACGAAAGAGCTTTCAATATTGAATCATATTTTCGCACAGTCCGTTTGCCTACGTCGCATCCCGTTATCCCCCTCCTGCTTCTGTTCGCCCCTTTGTAAAAGCTGGGCTGTCTTATAATAATAATAATAATAATAATAATAATAATAATAATAATAATAATAATAATAATAATAATAATAATAATGATTTATTTTAGCTGGCAGAGTTAAGGCCGTAAGGCCTTCTCTTCCACACAACCAGCAAAAAGTGTATATACATATGCATGAACTTACAAAGAATTCAACAATTTGATTTAGATGAGAGTTACATGTATACAAGAGTTATTTACGAATTAAACAACAAAATACTATGAACTATTAATTAAACACTGAAGTAAACTGTGTAGCAGAATTAAACTAAAATACATAGAATGTTAATATATTTCAAATTATATTAGATAATAGAAAGAGATTATTATGAGACAATTTTGAAAATGCAGCACAATCAGGATGATGTCTAAAGAAAAAAGCAACAGTGTAGTCTGTAATATTTTAAATCAGTATGATTGGAGTGAAATGCTAATAAGGTTATCTTTTAAGCTGTTCTTAAAGGTGTTTGTTGTCTTGCAGCCCCTAATACTTTGTGACAAGGAATTCCATTGACGCGAGGTGGATATTGTAAAAGATGAGGAATAACAAGATGTTCTATGAAGAGGTATATTTAGCGTGCCACAGATAAGTGATCTGGTATTTATGTCTTAGCTGTTTTCTGAAAACATTAATTTCTGTTAGGAATTGGACGTTTACGTAATATTATAAAACTGTTTAAAATAACGTAAATAAAAGGGCCTCGTTAAGTAATTAACTGTCACGTGATTTCCCCCCTTTCTACGATCCTGCGGCATAACCACTTAGACGGACAGTAGATAGCATGTCTGAGTAATTTTATCTGTGCGGGTTGGGCAGAAATGAAGATTGAATTTACAGTACGTAAGGTACTCTTTTATAGAGTAGGTACAGAATTATTTCAACACGAGTTACTAGTACGAAGGACGAAACTGGTAATTGGAATTAGATACAATAGTCTATAGTGCGATAATATGAACAAAAGAATTGAAACCTGTATCGAAACGAACGGCCACCATTTTCAAAAGTGTGTTTAAATATTCATATTATGATTATTTTTCAATTTAATTTTTTTCTCTATATTGTACGCTAATGTGCTGTAGAAAGTATAATATACACTGCATAATGAATACGTTCGCATGGATAACTCAGTTCGTGAGTAAAAACACTTATTCTTAAAACAGTACTGTATTATGATTAAGTAAAAACGTAATGAAAATTATCGAACTCAAAATCGCGATATTTCCTAGTTTACGTAAATGGATGAACTACTTTTCTTCCCTCCTTTACCTAGTAAAGTGATTTGTTTGTGTTTTAAGCCAGTATCATCAAGTTAATCACCACCAATTTACTAAAACCTGATCATTTATTCGCTCCAAAGTACACCACTGAATAAGATTCCAAAATCTTTCTTACACGATATTGATAAAATTGTCCGGACAGGTGTTAAGGAAATTGTGGGTTTACCGCACGATTGTCCGAATGACATGCTATATGCTCCGAAGAATATTCGTGGCCTTCGTTTATTTAATGCTGAATGGGAAGTACACATCCAACACTATAACATTGCCAGAAGTCTTTTAAAAATAAATGACGAACATCTCCATTTCTGCAGGAATCTTGAAACTGAAAAACAAGAAGCTCTTTCACAATTATACCTTCCCAACAACGCAGAAGCACATTCGATGACAGGCCGAAGTTTAAGATCTGAGTTATGGCGGAGGTCGTTTAATAATTGGTGTCGTCTTCCACAAAAAGGCAAAGGAGTGGTAACTTACAGTGAAGATCCAAAAAACAACTCTTGGATTAGTAATAGAAGAGGGATATCATCCTCAGAGTGGACCAATGCCATAAAGATGTCCACAAACATTGCAGCAGTACGATCGGTGCCAGGTCGTTCCTTTCAAGATCAAAAGTGTCGTCATCCAGGATGCAGCGAAGTAGAAACCCTTGGGCATGTTTTGGGTTATTGCCCTAAAGGAGAACTACTGAGGAACAATCGCCACCATAAAGTGAGAAGCTCCATCGCAACCACTCTTCGGAAGGCAAAGTGGGAGGTTTACGAAGAAGTGCACTGCTTGGCTGAGAATGGGTCAACAAGAAGAGCAGACATTATAGCCATCGATCGCCGGAATCAAAGAAGCCTCATTCTTGACCCCACTGTCCGTTTCGAGAAGGATGATCAACAAGCCAACAACGTTAACAATGGAAAGAAGTCTATTTACAACCCATGTATTCCTCACTTCAGTGAGAGATACAAAATGAATATTAATACATGGGAAGTGAAAGGACCTCTTTTTGGCGCTAGGGGAACTTCATTTAAGTTAACCAAAACCATTCTCCTTTCTCTTAAATTTTCTAATGAGGGCATTAACAAAATTTGTCTAATGGTATTGAGAGATTCATTATCCATTTTACACAATCACTTGTATAATAGTATGTAATTCTTTTTTCACTTCATCTCATTACTCTTCAATGTATTTTCATCTCATGTTTCTCCGAACTCAAACTGTACTTTATTTTTAAATTTATCATTGTTCCGTATTCTCTCCGCAATCATATTGTATTTTTAATTTAACCTCTGCTTTGTATTCTGGATCCTAGTGGTCAGCCGTAGATTTCGGCCAGATGTCCCAAATTGTGGGATTTGTTGTCTTGGGAGGGGATAGCAAACTGTGTTTTCGCTTCTCTAAAGGTATAGCCAGGTTAATATTAAAAATGTTAGTAAAAATAAAATGATGTCCCTGTACAAGCGTCTGCACAAGGAACTTTTTTAAGTAAGAGGGAAGATGAACATTTATCCTTTTTGGCACATGGATAATAGAATATACTTTTCTGCAGGTCTCTGTGATTTGCATGTCCCAGTTGAGATTATTATCCATGTGAATGTCTCTGAAATCTACTTCCATTATATTAGAGACAGAGTAAAATGCGGCAAAAGCGTGATGCTGACCACAACATCGTCTTCTAGCATCGGAGTTGTAACCTCCTGTCTCCAATGGAGTGTATAGGGCACTTTACCTCTTACGATAATTTCGTGGCCCAGAATTCCAGCCAGTTTATGTTGGCTCTCTGTCGGAAAGCAAGGAACGAATACAGGACTCCAGACACTGTAAATAAACATTACTTTACAACACCCTGCCTGCAAATCTTCTTTCTAACACGGCATATCGAAGAGGAAAGATCTTTTAAAACTGTTAAAATATCAACAGCATTTTTATGCTAACGAACAACACCACTTTCATGTTAGATAAGGTGTGGATATACAGTGACGAGGAATTTGCTATGGAAACAGATCAGTGATTTATTCCTTGTAGCAGAGATGTCCTTTTCTCTTTTTGTGTCGGCATCTTCTCATGCTTGTAGAACAAACATGGTCATCCCGTGTTATTTAGTCATATCAAGATAACGGAACAAGAACTGGCCAGCCGAGACTCGCTGTGGTCGAGCATAAATTCAGACTGCGCGACGGATTTCGATAGGCCACTATTTAGGTTTTGATAGCCTTAAAAGAGAGTAAAATAATGAATTAATAAAATGGGACCTCATACAGTGTGTTCTGGAAGAAAGGTTCATGTTATCACGCGTTTATTTTATGTTTTAGTGTAAAAGTATGGAAGTCATTCGGCGTCGTCGGTCGTGGGTTCAATGCCAGTTAGGGTTGGTTCAGTTTTTGAAGGTTTCCCCCACTGTAAAGCTA
This sequence comes from Periplaneta americana, assembly GCF_040183065.1. Lineage (NCBI taxonomy): Eukaryota > Metazoa > Arthropoda > Insecta > Blattodea > Blattidae > Periplaneta > Periplaneta americana. The sequence goes on along the minus strand of NC_091127.1, from coordinate 40,981,732 downwards.
ATATAAGGTAATCACCTACCGAATCCTCAGCTTCATTTCACCAATTAACCTACTATTTCACTAATTCTATCGACGCTAATTCAAATGTTTATTTCAAATTTCAAATGCATCGGAAGATGCTATAACATGGTCAAGTACAACTTTATATAATAATACAGAACAGAACATAAATAATACATAATAATACATCAGACTACAAAATATAATTACAACAACAGAAATAGAAATAAAATAATACAATAATAGTGTTACTAATAAACCATGTATAGTTTTTATACAAGACTTATGCAGAGTTGGGACAGAAAACGTTACTAATAAACCATGTGTAAGCGATGGATGTATAAGCAGCCTATAACTATATATGGGAATTGCTTTGCAGTAGTTATATACACGAAATCCCTTGTTTAAGCGGTGTGCATAGAGAAAAAATGGCCGCCCCTCTAACAGCTGTTCGTATCGACTGTCATTTTATGATGATGGTTGCCATGTACCCACAGAAAAATAAACCAAAGAGCACAAAATAATTAGAATAACATTGCTGTAGCTTGTACCCTTTGACCAAAATATAGTGTGGTAATCGATTAGAGCCAGTTGTACTATCGATAATTAACACACCACACTAGAGCGCTCTACCGGGTGCAATAGAGAACCTCAGATATTATATTACCTTTCAAACGAAGTAATGACGAAACTATGTCGTAGCTGTGTAACAGTTATACTGTTATACACGACGTATGTAGTGACTATTAGTAAGGAATTTACACACGGCGTATAAACGAGCTACTCATTGTATAAGTATAAGACAGTTAAACTCTGTCACTCTTACTAATAAAAACTCTATATACAGACGTTTAACTGTCTTATACTTATACAAACAGTAGCTCGTTTATAAGTCGTGTGTAACTTCCTTACTAATAATCACTACATACGTCATGTATAACAGTTTAACTGTTAACACAGCTACGTCATAGTTTCGTCATTACTTCGTTACGAAAGGTAATAGAATATCTGAGGTTCTCTATTGAATCCAGTAGAGCGCTCTAGTGTGGTGTGTTAAAGTATCGATAGTACAACTAGCTCTGATCGATTACCACACTATATTTTGGTCAAAGAGTACAAGCTAAAGCAATATTATTCTACTTATTCTGTGCTCTTTGGTGTGTTCTTCTGTGGTTACAAGGCATCCATCATCATAAAATGACAGTCGATACGAACAGCTGTTAGAGGGGTGGCCATTTTTTCTCTATATACAATGCTTAAACAAGGGGTTTCATGTATATAACTACTGCAAAGCAATTCCCATTGTATAGTTACAGACTGTTTATACATCCATCGCTTATGCATGGTTTATTAGTAACGTTTTCTGTCTCAACTCTGCATAAGTCTCGTATGAAAACTATACACGGTTTATTAGTAAGACCGCAAATATAAAAAGAGGATACAATAATATTAACAAAATTTGAGGACTGAATGTGCAGCGCTCGTGTTCGGTCACAGTTCAGATATATTATTAGATATAAGAGGAATACAGAAAATAAAATAGAAACTAAAATTAAAATTACAGCTACAATGAAATTATATAGTATAATATATTATTAATATAAGAACAATATAGAAAATAAAATAAAATAAGAACTAGAATTAAAATTACAGTTAGGCCTACAATGACATTATATAATATGATATTAACATAGAGAAGAAAATATCATACGTGAATAAAGTAAGACAATGTATGAAAAATATATATTCCGAAATTATAGAATACCGGTCTTATTAATAAAAACTCTATACACAGACGTTTAACTGTCTTATACTTATACAATGAGTAGCTTGTTTATAAGTCGTGTGTAAATTCCTTACTAATAATCACTACATACGTCGTGTATAACAGTATAACTGTTACACAGCTACGTCATAGTTTCGTCATTACTTCGTTACGAAAGGTAATAGAATATCTGAGGTTCTTTATTGCATCCGGTAGAGCGCTCTAGTGTGGTGTGTTAAATATCGATAGTACAACTGGCTCTAATCTATTACCACACTACATTTTGGTCAAAGAGTACAAGCTACAGCAATATTATTCTAATAATTCTATTATCTTTGGTTTGTTCTTCTGTGGTTACAAGGTAACCATCATAAAATGACAGTCGATACGAACAGCTGTTAGAGGGCGCTATATACAACACTTAAACAAGGGGTTTCGTGTATATAACTACTGCAAAGCAATTCCCATTGTATAGTTACAGACTGTTTATACGTCCATAGCTTATTCACGGTTTATTAGTAACATTTTCTGTCTCAACTCTGCACAAGTCTCGTATAAAAACTATACACGGTTTATTAGTAAGACTGTACAAATATAATATAGAACAAAGTTAAAAGCAAAGTACTGTGTGAATTCTGCTGTCAAAGTATTCTTCGGATTCCTCTAATTATACACATACCTACACATATACATATACTGTACATACACTTTCATAGGCTACGCTTTTACATCAGCTGCTTTATAAATGCATGCGGGCACCAAAACTTTTGAACAGACATTTTGTTATACAATTACTGTCGAGCAATGAAGACATTTACATGTAAACTTAAGTCAATTATGTGTTTCTGTCTCTGAGCATCTAATCGAGGTTAAATTGATCCTTTTATGGCTTTAAACTGAAGAAAGCGCTCTTTGTTACACTCAATGCGGGAAACAGAGAAGTAATTCAATTCTTCCCTTAAGTGTGTCGCATTTTACGACTTGTAACATCCAGCCAATAAACATTAGAAGTTTCTAGCCTGAAATACGCTTGCTTTGTTTCAGATCTAGCTAATGACAATCTAACTATAGTAATTCTTTCTGAATAATTACCAATAGCAATTGTGCAAAAACACAGTCAGTGAATGTGTGATTATTGCATTAGGTAGGAAAAGTAAGCGCTAATCACTGGGTTATAGCGACGGAAATTCCATCACCTACGCAACTTAAAAAATTATGGAATATAATGAAAAACAAAGGTATCCCGTAGCATTCAATAATAATAATAATAATAATAATAATAATAATAATAATAATAATAATAATAATAATAGGGTCCACACCTGTGGAGCAACGGTTAGCGCGTCTGACCGCGAAACCAGGTGGCGCGGGTTCAAATCCCGGTCGGGGCAAGTTACCTGGTTGAGATTTTTCCGGGATTTTTCCTCAACCCAATATGAGCAAATGCTGGGTAACTACAGGTACTGGACTCCAGACTCATTTCACCGGCATTATCACCATCTCATTCAGACGTTAAATAACCTGAGATGTATATACAGCGTCGTAAAATAACCCAATAATAATAATAATAATAATAATAATAATAATAATAATAATAATAATAATAATAATATGTCATCAACATCAATTTCTTAGCCATGTATTGTGGGTCCCTATCACCACGGCATGGCGCGTCCTCAGGTTGCGGATAGAGGAGACGGCCTCCAGATATGGAGGGTAGCTGCGAATATATTGAATAAGCAGTCGTGGACAGCCGATAAGGGGTGGTCCTCCAGCTTGGGGGTTGGGCGAAGGGTTAACAACCCATCACCGTAAAAAACAGCTTGTTACGTATCCCTATAATAAGCCTCGGAATAGGACTGATTCTCTGGCACGACCACAGCAAAGGAATAAGGTTTTGAGATTTGGCACTTGGAACGTAACTAGTCTTTATAGAACAGGAGGGGTAACACTAGTAGCTAAAGAACTAGCTAGATATAGAATAGACTTCGTGGGAGTACAAGAAGTTAGGTTAGATGGGAATGGCATATCACAAATAGGAGATTACTTGTTGTATTATGGGGAAGGAAACAATAATCACCAATTAGGAACAGGATTCTTTGTTCATAAAAGAATAAAATCAGCAGTAAAAAAGGTCGAATTTATCAGTGACAGGTTATCATATTTAGTACTTAAGGGTAGATGGTGCGACATCATAGTTATAAATGCTCACGCCCCTACAGAAGAGAAAGACGACCATATAAAGAATAGCTTCTATGAGGAATTGGAACATACTTTTGATCAGTTCCCTAGATATCACATGAAAATTTTATTGGGGGATTTCAATGCTAAAGTAGGACGGGAGGATATTTTTAGACCAACTATTGGAAAAGAGAGCCTACACGCAATTAGTAGTGACAATGGAGTTAGATTAGTCAACTTTGCCACATCGAAAAATTTAATTGTCAAAAGTACAACATTCCCCCATAAGGATATACATAAATATACTTGGACTTCTCCAGATGGATTGACACACAACCAAATAGATCACATCTTGATAGATAAACGGAGACATACTAGTATAGTAGATATTCGAACTTTCAGGGGTGCAGACTGTAATTCTGACCATTATTTGGTGATTGGAGAATTAAGAGAAAGATTATCAGTAGCCAAGCGAGTAGAGCAACAAGTTAATATTTTGAAATTAAAGGACGAGGAAGCTAAGCAAAATTATCAGGTCGAAATTTCGAATAGGTTTGCCACTTTAGAAAGTTCCGACGAAGTTGAGAAAGAATTAGATGTTAATAGCGTGTGGGAAAATATCAGAGATAGTATCAAAATTGCAGCTGAGCAGAGCATAGGTTATTATGAAACTAAGAAAAAGAAACCGTGGTTTGATGAAGATTGTTGCATGGTAGTAGAAAGAAGGAAACAGGCAAAATTGAAATTCTTACAGGATCCAGTTGAGGAGAAGAGAGATAATTATTTCAATGAAAGACGGGAAGCAAGTCGTACACTTAGGAATAAAAAGAGAGGTTACTTGAAGGAAAAAATGAATGAGGTAGAAACAAATAGTAAGAATAAAAACATTCGAGATTTATATAAGGGTATAAAGGAATTTAAGAACGGATATCAGCCAAGGGTAAACGTGATCAAGGATGAGAATGGTGACTTGCTTGCAGACTCTCCATCAATCCTAAACAGATGGAAAAACTATTTTGCGCAACTACTAAATGTACATAGGCCAAATAGAAATGATCGGGACGAAATTGAAATACAAACTGCTGAGCCATTTATACCCGAACCCACGCTTTCAGAAGTCGAAATTGCGATAGAAAATCTGAAAAAATACAAGTCTCCAGGTATCGATCAAATTCCAGCAGAATTAATACAAGAGGGCGGAAGCGCATTATATAGCGAAATTTATAAACTTGTGCTTGCTATTTGGGAAAAGGAAATTGTACCAGAACAATGGAAGGAGTCCATAATTGTACCTATTTTTAAAAAGGGGGACAAAACCAACTGTGGTAACTTTCGAGGAATATCACTTTTGATGACGTCGTACAAAATTTTGTCCAATATTCTTTTGAGAAGATTAACTCCGTACGTAGATGAAATTATTGGGGATCATCAGTGCGGTTTTCGGCGTAATAGATCGACTATTGATCAGATTTTTTGTATTCGACAGATAATGGAGAAAAAAATGGGAGTATAAGGGTACAGTACATCAATTATTCATAGATTTCAAAAAGGCATATGACTCGGTTAAGAGGGAAGTATTATATGATATTCTTATAGAATTTGGTATTCCCAAGAAACTAGTTCGATTAATTAAAATGTGTCTCAGTGAAACATACAGCAGAGTCCGTATAGGTCAGTTTCTATCTGATGCTTTTCCAATTCACTGCGGGCTAAAGCAAGGAGATGCACTATCACCTTTACTTTTTAACTTCGCGCTAGAATATGCCATTAGGAAAGTTCAGGATAAAAGGCAGGGTTTGGAATTGAACGGGTTACATCAGCTTCTTGTCTATGCGGATGACGTGAATATATTAGGAGAAAATACACAAACGATTAGGGAAAACACGGAAATTTTATTTGAAGCAAGTAGAGCGATCGGTTTGGAAGTAAATCCCGAAAAGACAAAGTATATGATTATGTCTCGTGACCAGAATATTGTACGAAATGGAAATATAAAAATTGGAGATTTATCCTTCGAAGAGGTGGAAAAATTCAAATATCTTGGAGCAACAGTAACAAATATAAATGACACTCGGGAGGAAATTAAACGCAGAATAAATATGGGAAATGCGTGTTATTATTCGGTTGAGAAGCTCTTATCATCCAGTCTGCTGTCCAAAAATCTGAAAGTTAGAATTTATAAAACAATTATATTACCGGTTCTTCTGTATGGTTGTGAAACTTGGACTCTCACTCTGAGAGAGGAACATAGGTTCAGGGTGTTTGAGAATAAGTTGCTTAGGAAAATATTTGGGGCTAAGCGGGATGAAGTTACAGGAGAATGGAGAAAGTTACACAACACAGAACTGCACGCATTGTATTCTTCACCTGACGTAATTAGGAACATTAAATCCAGACGTTTGAGATGGGCAGGGCATGTAGCACGTATGGGCGAATCCAGAAATGCATATAGAGTGTTAGTTGAGAGACCGGAGGGAAAAAGACCTTTAGGGAGGCCGAGACGTAGATGGGAGGATAATATTAAAATGGATTTGAGGGAGGTGGGGTATGATGATAGAGACTGGATTAATCTTGCACAGGATAGGGACCGCTGGCGGGCTTATGTGAGGGCGGCAATGAACCTTCGGGTTCTTTAAAAGCCATTTGTATGTATGTATGTATAATAATAATAACAAAAAGTATTTTGTGACTAGAACGTAATACGAAATCAAAATATAAAAGTTGGAAATTTATAATTTGAAGAGGTGGAAAAATTCAAATACTTTGGAGCAACAGTAAAAAATATAAATGACACTCGAAGGAAATTAAACGCACAATAAATATGGGACATGCCTGCTAATATTCGGTTGGGTAGATTTAGTCATCCAGTCTGCTTTCAAAAATAAACAACTGAGAGCTAGAATCTATAAGACAGTTATAATACCGGTTGTTCTGTGTGGTTGTGAAACTTGGACTCTCACTTTAGGGAAGGAACAGAGGTTAAGGGTGTTCGAGAATAAGGTGCTTAGGAAAATATGTGGGGCTAAAGGGATGAAGTTACAGGAGAATGGAGAAAGTTATATAATGTAGAACTGCACGCATTGCATTCTTCACCTAACATTATTAGGAACATTAAATCCAGACGTTTGAGATGGTCAGGGCATGTAGCACGTATGAGTAAATCCAGAAATGCATATAGAGTGATAGTTGGAACACCTTCAGGGAGACTGTGACGTAAATGGAGGATAATATTAAATTGGATTTGAGGGAGGTGGGATATGATGGCATGGAATGGATTAATCTTGCTCAGGATAGGGACCGATATCGTGCTTATGTGAGGGCGGTAATCAACCTCCAGGTACTTTAAAAGCCATTTTTAAGTAAGTAAATAATAAAAAGTCTTTGTACATGAAACAAAATTATAGTAGATACTTGATTGAAAAATATAAAAAAAAAAATAAACAGCAATTATAAACAAAGGAGTCAGACAAGGAATTTTAACTTATACATGAACGATGTCGTGAGAAAATCGTAGATAGTTTAGAAATTCATTTTAAAATTAGGAACACGTTTCTACAATTATTTTATTCGCAGACGTTCAGGTTCTGATCTGTAGCTCCGAAGAAAATTTAAAAATGCTTTATTCAAATTAAACGATACAAGTAAAGATTACAACCTAAACATTTCCGTCAAAAAGAAAAATAAAACCTAACGTTTTTGCAATCAAAAGATCGCAAACATTAAGAGCAAGTATAATATTTTAGAAGGAACGTAAGTTTTATATAGAACAGGTTAACTATTTTAACAGCCTGGACTACAGTATTTCATATTTCAAAAACGAAAACCTTCCGTATCGCTAATCCAAGACATGACACGTTAGATCAAGTGACTCGGGCGCTAGAAAAGGAATTTATTGCCGTTTGAAGTCCATCGCCCTTGGCCGCATTTGAACCCGCGATCTATTGGTCCCACGGCCGTAGGTAATTCGTTATCTCGTGAAACCAAATGCATCCGTGCGCCGTAGCTTAGGCCTATATTAAGAATCTTATGGTGGGGGTAAGTGACCTAGCTAGCTATAATTGGAGGCGTGGCGAGGAAGGGAAGCTACCCAATCCACTTTCTTCTTCCCCTCACGAGCATGTAGGTTCCAAGAGATAACGAATGGCCTATAATGTGGCCGTTTAAGAAAGGTTTCATCATTGTATACAATTACTCCATTTTTTCTTACAACTTTTGATGCGATATATAAACTGATTCCATGCCATCCTTGCTGTCCTATTTCCTGATTCATTATCGACTTTTTCAACCCATCATCTCTCGGATTTGAAGTCTCTTGTCAAAGAAACAAGGGTGAAAACCAAGCAGGTATTACGTTTTTATACCGGCTGTTTCAGACCACCCGTATCAGCTTTTTTTCTCGAAAACTATATGATACTGGTTGTTCATAAAAAAAATTTGGTAACCAAAACCTATGTAAAGAATTGATTGGTGGTAGTACCATTTCCCGTAACAAACCGAAAATAGAAGTACCTGTGGTCAACTTCGAAATTTCAAATGAGAACATGGGTCATTGAAGGTACCATTGAAAACAACTTTTACTGAAACGTTTTTTCTAGCTTTTATTGTTGACTCATAAAGCAACAAAAATGGTATCTTCTGAGAAATGCTGTTTGTTGTTTATGTACGTACACACTTCATAGTAAGTGTTCAAAATGTGCGCCACTCTGTGTTAAACAATGTTCTGATCACCGCCTAACATCCGTGATTGCACTTTAGCACAGCTGAGAGACCCACAGGCTTCTCTAATTCTTTGTTTCATGTCTTCTCTAGCAGTCTTTTGTTGCTTTGTGAGTAAACAATAAAAGACAGTTGCTGGGTAACTTTCGGTGCTGGACCCCGAACTCATTTCACCTTGCATTATCACCTTCATTTCATTCAGTCGCTAAATAAAATAGATGTTGATACAGCGTCGTAAAATAACCAATAAAATAAAAAATAAAAATAAAAGTTAGAAAAAAGTTTCAGTAAAAGTTGTTTCATTTTAAAAGTAGTTTCCAATGATACCTTCAATGACCCATGTTCTCATTTGAAATTTCGAAGTTGACCATAGGTACCCCTACTTCCGGTTTGTTACGGGAAATGGTACTATCACCAATCGATTCTTTACATAGGTTTTGGTTATCAAAAATGTTTATGAACAACCAGTACACATAGTTTTCGAGAAAAAAGGCTGATACGGGTGATCTGAAACACCTGGTATATTTAAGGATTGTTTATCCTTGAGTCAGTCACTGTTTCCATAACGATTTGTTCACATTTATACATCATCTTCGTCTTGACTTAAATTAGTAACCTTGGTTAGCCCTTACTTACGGGCACACTAGGCTTAAAATTCGGAGTCGTGGTGCTATAAACTTTATATAAAAACACTTAGCTCTTTGTTTAGCATTCAAATGTCTTATTCGTTGGCAATTTATATGCAAATTAATTAGTCTAAAATGTAAACAGAACTTCAGTAGCAATTATAGGAATGTCATTCTGTCAGCAGTAATGCTGAAATCCTTGAGAACAGCCATAACATCTGGATTAGGAAGTATGTACTGTGTGTTCATAAAACTTATCTCCACTAAAAACCAATTTATTATCCTTATCCTGTTTAAGAGACTAAATGTTTCTTCCAAATAGAGGCATTATTGTAACAGGACAGTGGAGTAGTGGTGGAATGAGGAAGAGAGATGAAGCAGAAAGCCTTGGGGAAAACCTGCCCTGGAGATGCTTTTGAGTAAAGCTCCCACAATTCTGCACGGAATCGAACTTCGATCCTTTTGGTGAAATGTCAGGTGAGTGAGCGTTATTAAAATCAAACAATTTCTATAAAATAATTGCGTAATTATTGTTGTTAGTAGTACTTTGTCCCACGAGGCTACAATATTCATTATAATCAAATTCCCATAGATCAATCGAGTACCAATGAGCTGGTTAATTGGCTGTAAGGCGCTCGCTTGGAATTATCTATTGCATAACTATTCGCACTCAAAGGAAGAGATGTAGATAGAAATTTGACGAGTAAATCTGAAGAACCATTCATATTATAGACCGTTCCCTAAGAAACAGGGTCTCTGTGCGTATCCGACAACAAAGGTATAGTCCGGGTCAGCTTACTTAATACCCTAAGGGTGAAACCTAACCATTTTTCCCCCATTACTACATAAGCTAGTGGATTATAGTGATTTTCTAGTTTGCAGGTTGAATTTTCTTTTGCCAACTTCGTTTCGAATTTCGGTACTGAGAAATACTACAACTGGTAGTGATTTTATAACTGTTATGTTGGCAGCAGTGACACATGTTGTCAGTAGTTTAAATTCTGAAAATTCAAATTGTTCTAGATTTCTGAGCCAATTACTGGAAGCTAGTCAGTATTGATCAGTATTAATATTAATACATAATAGTTACTGTATGTGTTGCTTTGTGTTGTGGTTACAGTTTCAAGATTAGAGTCAGGTAGGCTAAGTGTAAATAAATATAATATATTTCGTGTGATACAGGCCCTTGAGTAATCGATAGAAATACCATTTTACATTTTAATTAATTTCTTTCGTGTTTAGACTTTTATTACAATAATGGAGAGTAGCCTAAATATTCTAAAGCATACATTTCAAAGTGGCATTCGTTTTCGGAATTCATACTAGTCATTTCACGTGATTAAACAAAATATATTTTTAGGTTACGTCTCGTGACTCGAAAACTGTTTAATCAAAGCAATGAATTTCATGTTGTCAGACAAAATACATTTTAATATTAGATCATATACACTAATCTACTAACTACTAACATAATGTGCGAGAGGTCCTGAAGAAAAACATACTCTTTCACAAATTATTGAACATCTTCCCAACATAAAGATGAGATGTGGTAAATAAGCAAGACATCGTTATTGTTAATACTATATTATTATTATTATTATTATTATTATTATTATTATTATTATTATTATTATTATTATTATTATTATACATGGCATTGTGTCATTTTATCCTCTTTTGGTGATATCTAGTATTAGTTGGCAACACTGAAGAGACGGCCAAATTAGTCTTTCAGGAATTACTCTTACCTGATCCTCAGTAGGCCTATACATTGTCTCAAGCGTTGAGGAGAGAAAATGTTATCTGGCTACTTACTCCGTCTTCTGCTATTTCAAATGAAATGGTATGAAGTCAAAATCAGGTGTACTTATGATGGAACTGGTGAAATTGGGAAAGGAAAGAATCTCTGGTAAATAATTAATTCTCCTCTCTTCACCACAGGTACTGTGTCTATCCACTCAATAACCGGGATGGAATAAGAGAATGCAAAATGGTAATCCCGAGCGGTAGCACTGAACCACCGACGAAGTAACGTATGGCAATGACGTTCTTCGTTTTGAATTTATAAATTAATCAGTGGCTTGTGAAGCAAATGCTACAAACTAAGTTCATTAGAAATATAAATAAAAATTTTTCAGATTTATTTTCAATGAAGAATAGGCCTAGCAGTCATTTTAAAAGTTATTTTCTTCCTTAATAATGAAACATACTCTCTCTGAATGTTTTTTTATGCCAAATACTTTTTCCTGAATCTATCCATCTTCAGTTTTTTAGTTTAAAATCTAAAACGCAAGTAACAATCTCAGGACGATCAGTGGATTTTCATGTGGGAGTAATGCAGTAGTAGAGGTCATTGTGGATTGTAGCTGAGAGTTGAGAAAATGTCAGGTTTGCCATGCTTTCCAACAATAGACATAGCGTCTTCATAAAGCTGCTGCATGTTTCGTGAACTACCTTGAAATGTAGAGGGTATAATCATTTTATTCTGCTGAAATGATCGGGAGACTACAAAATCTTGTAGACTTCTTATTTGGTCTTTCCTTAGGAACTGTAATTTTTGCGCTCTCTCCAGACAATACTGGAGTTAATCACGCATATAAATATCCACACCACACCGCCATTAAGTATATGAAAGAGACCCATACCACTTGATTAATAACTATACAAATATTTCATTTTTAATAACAATAATTTTAACTTACGTAAGTTTTGTGGTTTTTAGTAACATATACTGTATAATATATTATACAGCCGTCACTCAGTAAATTATAGAAATGAAGATCTAATTTAAGATATTCTCTACGTTTACTTATATAACCCAAAAGGTTTCAGTTTCATATCATCAATAGGCTATAGGCTAACATTAATATGTATATTTGTGACAAATACCCGTATCATGGCATTAACTATCATTGCCATTAAGAACAACTCGGCATACATTCTCGATCCCACCATCAGATTTGAGACACATGCAGATCAACCGCATGAGGTGGACAGTGAAAAGAAGCGGATCTATGAACCAACAATCCCGTTCTATAAAGATAAATATAGCCTGTCCCACATTGATGTAATAGGTCTGATGGTGGGAGCACGAGATACCATACCCTCCTTCTTTGCCAACAAATGTAAAAACCTGGGGCTAACACACAGCATTGTGAAGGAAATAGCCATTAGTGCCCTCAAAGGATCGGTTCAGATATTGAGAAATCACTTGTATGGGAGTGATAATGGCAATTTGAAGTTATCTTAACCGATGGCTTTTGATTGGTTTAGATATCAATGCCAACAAATCCGTACTATTATTTTTCTCGCGGTATATGGCATTCAAATCATTTTAACCTATCTGATGATATTTTTTCCCCCTTTCTTAAGTGTAAATGAGCACAAACGCTACTTAGGTGTAAATTTTTCTGACATTTTATATATTCGATTCCCTAACCGTTTCAAATGTATATAATTTTACCTTTTAGGTGTATTTCCATATTATGTAATACGCTTTGTCAAATCTAGCAACTTTTTCATAAGGGAAGCTAAATTTATTATTATTATTATTATTATTATTATTATTATTATTATTATTATTATTATTATTATTATGTCAAATCCTGCAGGTCATGGCCTTTGTGTAATATTGCTTATTGCAGTGTGGGTTTTGTTTTATTCTGAAAAAGCCATTAGTGCTCAAAACTGACGACAGATGGATTTTGGAAAATAGAAAAAGTATGTAGGAAAATTGACATTTCACTGAAAACTACTATTTTTCTGAAAATCTTTGGATTTCAGGCTCAAAAATGGGGAGTCATTCATTAAAATCCGTTCACCCGTTTTCTCGTAATTTCCATTACCAGTTCAAATTACATATATTATAGATGAAGTAAGACTCCAATATTGAAGTCTGTATTTTCAAGTATATGAATTCAGTAACATTTTTATCCGTTGGAAGAAAAGTTAAGGACACCTCGCTTTCTATCAATCCATGTTCTGAATGCCAAGGACACACTATAGCTCCTCTGAATAGAGTCCTGTGCACTGAGGCCGCCTCGACAAGCTACACCATGTTTCTCACGACTCCAGCAAGCTACCAGGTGTAGCAGGCCAATAAAATACTAAATGCTATGTCCATCCCAAAAACTGCCCGTGTGTCAATCGCCACGACCAGAAACACACTTCAACGTCAAACCCCCGAAAACTTTACAACCTTGCAACCCTCACTTCTTGTGTCCGCGCTCGCCACATACATATGCGAAATACTTGCATTTCTATTTTTTTCATTTTTGATACGGTAACAATTTGTCCGGTTGCCGATATTACAGATCGTATATACAAAGAAAGCTTAGAAACCGGTACCGGCGGGTTATTCTGCAGATCCTTATTGAGTATAACGCAATTTAAAATGTCTCGGATAAAATTTATAGCCTCTTCGCTACCCACAACTCACAGAAACCAGTTTTAAAACAATTTCAATACACACTCTAATATGTTGCCGTGTAGTGCTAAGCGGGTTAGGACGCTAATTAGCTGTTATTTGCAATGAATGGTCTCCAATTCGAGTCC